>NW_014577557.1:201749-204935 GCF_000485595.1 Priapulus caudatus | reverse complement strand
TACCTGTTTTCTGTATTTTTCTATCTTTATCCATTTAACTATTTTTTCCCAATTAATGCAAATATTGACATGATTTATTTACAACAATTTAATTTTTTCATTTTTTAATAGGGTTAGGGTTAGGGTCACAATGCACCATAAAACAGGAGTTTCAGGCACACGATTTGTATCAACCAATGGGAGTTGGGAGGTATGCAGAATGCAGAAGGTTGCTGAAATGATGTGTACGCAACTGCGTATCTGCATATCTGCGCCTAACAAACGTGTCACTACAACCGACTTAAATGTTACGTTTATAACCGTAGCAACAGACCTCAGATGAGCCCAGACGCTCTGCGGCTCTTGTTATTGAAACATTCTAATACACTGCCTAAGACATCCCCACAGTTGCCAAAAGTGCTACAAGGATTAGAAAGGTTTTCAATTTATGTTGACCACTTTTGTTATCGTAATGTTTATCTAGTGCCACCTTGAAATGTAATCTCAATGATTAAAAGTGTATGTATATTATAATGTTAATATGTCAAAGAACACTCGTGCATTGTCATGTTGACCAATCTCTGCCACAATAACAATTTTGAATCAAGCTTCGACACGATGTTGATATCACATAATTCTCAAGATTATCATGCGATAGTGCCAGATACTGCAGTCTGGTGCATTACGTTTCAAATGCACATGCTCAGTGCCTTCATTTATAGTTTAACATATATATACATATATCTATTCATGAACGCATTTAATTATTAAATTAAGCATAGTGCGTATATGGTTATAAAGAGTAAAGGTTAGCAAGTGTTTGTTTTTATATTTGTGCATAAATTCTTGTGCAACCGAAAGGCAACAGTTTTCTTATCACGCAAAAGCAGATGCAACTTATGTTTGGGTGCCGTGTACTTAAGCATGAAGCTACAAATTTTCTTTTCAGTCTATATTTTATAGCCTATAATAACATGATAAAATTTTTGTAATTTTTATTCTGGATTAATCAGTGGTATATCCGTTAATTTTTACGACTTGAGTTGTCTAAAAAGTTAGTTTTACTTAAAAGATAATAATTTTAAATCTTCAATGAGTCAGGCAACCTCAAGATGTGATTCATATTTTCAGTTAATAATCAATTTGAAATGTTAAAGGTAACTGTTTCATGCATTTTGATTTTAAGATGGTGTAGACTACATATATTCATTTACTCTTTTATTATATTTTTTTTTATTAGAAGGTCAAGCTGGTGTGTAAATCAAAAACAATCATGACTGGAAAGGACGGGGAAGAACCGACAAAGCCGAAACCAGCAGAACCGAAATTGGAGAATGGTAAACCTAGCGCTAAGAAAGATGAAGAGGAGAAGGAAGCTGAGCTGTCAGAGGAAGATAAGCAGCTCCAGGAGGAGCTGACGATGCTAGTGGAGCGGTTGACCGAGAATGACAGCGCCCTCTATAAGCCAGCGCTGGAGAGCCTGCGCGCGCAGATTCGCTCGAGCACAAGTTCGATGACGTCAGTTCCAAAGCCGTTAAAGTTCCTGCGGCCACACTATGACACGCTGAAGCAGGTCTATGACAAGATCCAGGATCCCGAGACGAAGCGATTCTGCGCCGACATCATCTCTGTGCTTGGCATGACAATGAGCGACGCGCGTGACTGCCTTAAGTACCGCCACCTCGGTTCGAAGGAGGATATCGGCTCGTGGGGCCACGAGTACGTGCGACACCTGTCCGGCGAGATCTGCCAGGACTGGGGTGAGACGTCCGACGATGATGAGGTGCAGCGGGCGATGCTGCTCGCTCTCGTGCGACAGATCCTGCCCTATGACATGGACCACAACGCAGAGACGGACGCCTGCGACCTGCTCATGGAGATCGAGCGTCTTGACTTGCTAGAGGGCGCCGTCGACGAGACGGCGTTCCAGCGCGTCTGCCTCTACCTGACGAGCTGCGTCGCATATGTGCCTGAGCCCGAGGATTCGCAGCTGCTCAAGACCGCGCTAGCCATCTTCCGCAAGTTCGGCCGGCACCCGGAGGCGGTGCGGCTCGCGATACAGCTAAACGACGTTCGCTTGGTTGAGGAGATCTTCCGCTCGTGCGGCGACGTCGTCGTGCAGAAGCAGATGGCGTTTGTGCTCGGCCGACAGCAGATCTTCCTCGAACTTGACGAGGAGATGGAGGAGTACGATGAGCTGATCGAAATCATGTCCAATGCGCACCTCAACAACAACTTCCTTGCGCTCGCACGCGAGCTCGATATCATGGAGCCGAAGGTCCCCGAGGACATCTACAAGTCGCACCTCGAGCCGACTCGGCCGTCGTTCGGCGGTTCGAATGTTGACTCGGCGCGGCAGAACCTTGCCGCGAGCTTCGTGAACGGCTTCGTGAACGCCGCGTTCGGCGCAGACAAGCTACTGATGGAGGATGGAAACAAGTGGCTGTACAAGAACAAGGACCATGGCATGCTGAGCGCAACGGCGTCACTCGGGCTCATCCTGCTGTGGGATGTCGACGGCGGGCTGACGCAGATTGACAAGTACCTGTACTCGTCTGAGGATTACATCAAGTCGGGTGCGCTGCTCGCATGTGGCATTGTTAACTCGGGCGTGCGCAACGAGTGCGACCCAGCGCTTGCGTTGCTATCCGACTACGTGCTGCACAACAGCAACGTGATGCGCATTGGAGCGATCATCGGGCTCGGACTCGCCTACGCCGGCTCTGACCGTGAGGACGTGCTTAGCTTGCTGCTGCCGGTGCTAGCAGACGCAAAGTCCAACATGGAGGTCGTCGGAATGGCAGCCCTGTCGTGTGGTGAGACAGTCATATATTATATTGGACTTAGATCGATGGGTCTCTCTCTCTCTCTCTCTCTCTCTCTCTCTCGAGAGAGATAAAAACGGAAAGAGAGAGAGAGGAGAGCGAGAGCGAGAAGAGAGAGAGAGGAGAGAGAGAGAGAGAGAGAGAGAGAGAAGAGAGAGAGAGAGACGAGAGGCAGAGAGAGGAGAGACGAGAGAAGAGAGCAGACAGAAAGCAAGAGAGAGAACGAGAGCGAGAGAGCGAGCGGAGAGCGAGCAAGCAGAGAGAGCACAAAGAAAGAGAGAGAGAGAGCGGACTCGGAATCGGAGAAGCGTACTGAGAGAGAAGAAGAGAGCAGAGAGAAGAGAGAGAGGCGAGCGAGAGCCGCGAACGAGAGAGAAGAGAG
>NW_014577557.1:157464-201375 GCF_000485595.1 Priapulus caudatus | reverse complement strand
GAGAGATGAGCGTGCGAGAGAAGGCACATGAGAGAGAGAGAGAGATAGATGAGACGGGAGAAAGGAGAGAGAGAGAGAGCGAGAGCGATGAAGAGAGAGATGAGGCGATGTGGGCGGGGATGCGAGCCATGAGAGCGGAGAGAAGTAGACGGAGCGCGAGGAGAAGTGACGGAGAGAGTGAGAGAAGACGTGAGAGGGGAGACTTCTCTCTCATCACTACGAACTGGAATAAACGGATAAAACAGGGACTAAACACGTAAATGGTGCAAAACGCACGGAGAGCCACGGACTATTACGGAGGTAATTACAGTCCATTGTAAATACATGGACTGCTAAGGGATAAGCACCGGACTGTTAGTGTTAACTGAGAGTCGGTGATTATTATGTCCGTAGTATGTGGATTTCTCTGCTAGCTGTTGCCTCGCTCGCTCCACACTCGATCCAGTTTGGTCCACTGGTGACAGATGATGTGTGTCTGCGCCCAGGCGTGAGAACTGGGATAAGAGTCGGGGGTCCGTCGCGGCAGCCAGCGATGGTAAGCAGGGCCACAATTAAACAAATCTTTGTTTGCCCTCACCCGACCCAGGCTGAAAAGTTTGGGTAGGTAGGTCGGCTTCTTTTTTTTGAGGGCGGGGGTCTTTTTACAAATTCAGCGTAGTGTCTACATGCTCGGGTGTGCTTGTGTGGAGATACCTTTTATGTTGAATGTTTCTTTTGCTTGGTACATATAATGTATTGCCTACAGATTTATATAATGTACAGTGATACAATTTGTTAAAAAAAGAAGAAGAAAAAAGATCAATAAAATTTTTTGAGTCGGCCGCTTTTTGGCGGATTGGTCGGGTGAGGGCAAACAAACAATATTTTTATTATGGCCTAGCTAGAGTATCAGTGCCTGTTAACATTTGTTTGCTTCAAAAGCTCCCGCTGCTGGTGTGTGGGGCTGCCAAGCTGGCAGGGAAATTGTTAATAAGCAGTCCGTTAGCAGTCCGTGCTTACTGCTTGGCAGTCTGTGTATTTTGCAATGGACTGTAATTAGCTTCGTAATAGTCCATGTTTAGTTCGTGTTTTATTCGTTTATTCCAGTTCATAGTCTGTAGTATTCACTGTGTAATGGTAGCTTTTAAATGAATGGATACAGAGTGTATTTTTTGGTTCTGTGTACAGTTGAACTTCGTTACTACATACCCTGTTTATAACGTTTACACTGCTACAACGCACACATCTCCAAGTCCGCAATTTATGTAATGCATAATTCCATTTGCCAGTATCGTTTACAACGTACACCTTTATAACGTAAACTTCAATACAACGTTCAAATTTTCACTGGAAAAATGCATACTAGCCTTCGTTACAACGTACGGCGGGAAACCTTGTAGCTCGAGCAGCACTGTTTCGGGACTTCCCCAGTCGCTTAGCCTTAGTAACACTATTGAACTTTTAGCTATTGAGCGTTCATTTTATGGGAATTGGTTACAACGAACTATCATTATAACGTACTGATTCTTAAGGTCCCTGGAGGTACGTTGTAATGAAGTTTGACTGTACTACGTTATATAAAGTGCTTTGGGATGTTTGTTGTAGGCATGATTGCAGTTGGCTCATGCAACAGTGAGGTCACATCCACCATCTTACAAACGCTTATGGAAAAGAGTGAGAGTGATCTAAAGAATACATATGCCAGGTAAACAGATAATTAATATAACTTCACCTTCGATATTTTACAATTAGATTTGACTCATTATCAACATACATAGTTTGTAGCAGCTACTACTAATAGGTGTATCACTGTATTATCGCTTTATGTCTCCAAACATGTATTAACTAATTGTAGGTTTTAGAAATAAACGGAGGTTCTAGAAAACTAGATTTCACTCTCCTAGGCATTATCACTATATACATATATATATGTGTGTGTTAACAAGGATGAAAAATTAGATTTCGCTTGTTATCGCTATACATGTGTTAATTACTCGATGATGTCTTGTCGCAGGATTGTAGAAAACTAGATTTTACTCATCATTATCTATCCTTTCATTTATCATTATCCTGATCATTATCAACATATATGTTGGCATGGATTAACAATTAAATTTCCATCATTAAATGAGCGCACATTACTTATACTAAGCTTCGTTGCAGGTTCGTAGAAAACTATATTTTATTTTTGTATTCATTATCACTATCTGCATTAGCATGAACATATAGGAAACATGTTCACAGTCTATGTACTGATTAACAGTTGTAGATTTCAGTCGTTGTCGATGTGCACGTTATTTATACTACACCTCATCGCAGGTCCGCGGAAAAATCGATTTTACCCTGCTATATACATCATTATTCTATATGTTAGCATGTGTATACAGTCAAGCCTCGGTTATCCGAACATCAATTATCCGAACAAGATCTCAAGGTCCTGTGAATATTTAACAATTTAATACGATCAGATCAGTTATCCGGACAAAATACTCCCCGCCCGTCTCGTTCGGATAATTGAGGTTTAAAGGAATAATAGGTCCATTGATTATGCAATGCTGACGAATGCTAGAGTAACTGGCACCTTGTGTAGTTAATAAGTACGTAACCTTATAGCCTAACGCGTATTAGTTTGTCCAATATCACTGCTGGTTACATTACAAGCAAGACTTGAAATCGGTTGTTGATATTCATTTACGTGCCGTAAATGTCATCCAGGAGTCAAGCGATAAGTCGCCGATGACATAAACATTTGTGCGGCCCGTATGTTTTGGACGCCAGATGAAATGGAGGTGTCAGCGGTGTAACCACGGCCATGGACTAAACATGGAAATGGAGTAAAACACACGTACTAATCACGGACGCACATGGACAGCCTTGACAAAAAGTTCCTTATCACGAGTGTCCGTGTTTACGAAATCACTGATGATAGCATTGCGTACGGCCGAGCATGCGTGCGAAAATGTCCGGTGCACTATAAATCTGTATCACACCCAGCGGTTTGAAACTGAATGGAAACTGTAAACAACTCAGTCAACTGATTTCTTGGACTGCAGATTTCAATTAGACATTTTTTAGTAACCAGCAGTGATATTGGACAAACTAATACGCGTTTGGCTATAAGGTAATGCACTTATTAACTACATAAGGTGCCAGTTACTCTAGCATTCGTCAACATTGCATAATCAATGGACCTATTATTCCTTTAACTGTTACTATATGTAGAATACACATATATATTCATTGTATTAGCACTGATTAACAATTAAGATTTAAATTGTTATCTCCTCATTAATTAATCAGCAACGCGTCCTTGCAGGTTCGTGCCGCTGGCTCTTGGTCTCAACTTCCTCGGCAAGCAGGAATCGATCGACGCCGTGATCGCGGCGCTCGAGGTGCTGCCGGAGCCGTTCCGCGGCATGGCGTCCGTTCTCGTCGACGTGTGCGCGTACGCAGGCACGGGCAACGTGCTCAAGGTGCAGCGCCTGCTCCACATCTGCAGTGAGCACTACGAGCACACCGACACCGACGACGCCAAGGACGCGAAGAAGGACGAGCGCAGCAAGAAGAAAGACGAGAAGAAGGAGAAGGAGGAGGAGGAGGAGAAGGAGAAGAAAGGGAAGGCCGACCTGTCATCGCAGCAGGCGGTCGCCGTGCTCGGCATCGCACTGATTGCGATGGGTGAGGACATCGGCTCGGAGATGTCGTTCCGCTCGTTCGGTCACCTGCTACGCTACGGCGAACCGACGATACGCCGTGCCGTGCCGCTCGCGCTCGCTCTGATCTCCGTCTCGAACCCGAACCTGAGCATCATGGAAACGCTGAGCAAGTTCTCGCACGACAGCGACCAGGAGGTGGCGCACAACGCAATCTTCGCGATGGGCATGCTCGGCGCGGGCACGAACAACGCGCGCCTCGCCGCGATGCTGCGTCAGCTCGCCGTCTACCACGCGAAGGACCCAGCGAACCTCTTCATGGTTCGGCTTGCGCAGGGCCTGACGCACCTCGGCAAGGGCACACTGACGCTGTCGCCGTATCACAGCGACCGCGCGATCATGTCGCCCGTCGCCGTCGGCGGGTTGCTGGCGACGCTCGTCGCGTTCCTCGACGTGAAGAATATCGTGCTCGGCCGCTCACACTACATGCTGTACTACGCCGTCGCCGCGATGCAGCCGCGCATGCTCGTCACGCTCGATGACGAGGCTCACCCGCTGCCCGTCTCCGTGCGCGTCGGCCAAGCCGTCGACGTCGTCGGGCAAGCCGGGAAGCCAAAGACGATCACAGGCTTCCAGACGCACACGACGCCTGTGCTGCTTGCGCACGGAGAGCGCGCCGAGCTAGCGACGGAGGAGTACATCTCGCTGACTCCCGTCATGGAGGGCTTCGTCATCCTGAAGAAGAATCCTGCGTACGAGTCTGGCACGTAGGCAGCACTGTCGGGTTGCGCGCGGGCAGCCTGGGGTGGGGTGTATAGCATAGTCGCCGTCGTTTGACGGTTTCTCCCCCTTTCGGTAGCTCGGAGTTCTCAACGTGTAATTGAAATGCCGTGGGTTGTGTCGCATAAGGTGGAAATTTACGTTCTTTGATGCTAAGAGAAGCGAGTGCATCTGTTTAAATGTGGCAGCGTACCTTAGCGACATTGTTTAAGTAACAAAGCACATGATAAATAATTACAATACCGCCAAGGTACTTCAAGCAACAGAGGTATAAACCAAACCATCAAGTGTTGTATGTAGTACACGCCGCGTGTACGCTATGGCAGCACCTGCAACTCATTTTCTCCATAACTGACTGTCGTCCACTTTATTAACGGATATCATCTAATCTTATTATTACCACATTTACTTACTCATTATTATTTTAGTAGTCGAGTGAAGGCAAAGCAAGCAAAGATTATATATGTATTTTAGATGTAGCTAGTATTATACACATGATTCTTCTGCATCATGAGTTTGATAGTTAGCATTGATCATTCTTATGAAAGTATTAGCTCTGGACAAAATGTTACATACTAAGTGGTACATATAGTTCAATACTGGAATGTATTATATCTAAATGTAAGCGTTTTGAAATGTCATGCTAGGTATTGGAAATGAGATGGAGAAACTTTTTTCCGAATAAATAAAAAACTATTATATTCACATTATTGTGTATTGTTTTGGGTGAATTTTTGAGAGAATCTCTTTATTAGCCTCTGCACGTGTGCAGCGGAGGATATTGTTTTCGTGCTCGACGTGATGTGGCCATGATGCCGAGGCGCGCCGAGGATTGGCACTTTGTGTCTTCCAATCACAGCGTACGCCGCACCTCTCCGTTATAATTTCAAAGGTGGGGACCCATTGAGGTACGGAATCGCCGATCTCAAGAATTAGGGCATTCTGCTAGGCTAGAACGGTTTCCTACGATAGTTTGGCACAAAAACGAAAATAACACGCTGTTTAGCGCACTGCGCTACGTCCTTCTGTTGAATTTTCGCATCTCCGTAATCAGAATAAGCCCCGCCTTCTTCGTTGATTGACACTGAATGGGGCGTCAATGACGTGACCAATTACTGCGTGTAGGTGTTTGGCGAGACTGTTTGCTTTTCGTAAATAATGAAAGGCCCGGCCAATGCATTTTGCATCGAAGTGGGAAAATTCGGCATTTTTACCCGCTTTCGGAAGTGAACGAGTGCGTCATTCATTTCACATTGAAGTTTTTCTTAAAATTAAAGAAATCCGAAAATCCCTGACCGCGCTACTCGATTGTTTTAGCCAATGAACGTAGCTGTGTGTGTGACGTCTTGCCCACGCGCTTTATGCTTGGCTTAGCGGGCCTCGAAATGGATATCGGAGGCAGACACCTCGCAACACGCCTGTTTGTTTACATATAGCTTTGTTACATCAGGATGGTCGGTGTCGGGAGTTCTGCGATGATAACCTCGTACTTTCTCAGAATTTCTCAAGGTGCATGAAACATTTTACCAATTCAGTGGTGTCAGTTAGTCACGGATATGTCACAGTAAGTACTAACCGTAAATGTTTCACATACGTTCGTGAACCTATTTTGCACACAGGCGGTGGATCATTGTGAAAAATTGTGTGAATATTTATTTTTATTGAGAAGTTCCAAGTGCCTGTGCTTTCAACAGTCTTCTACGTCAATGCCCGTGCCTCAAGAGCCACAAACTCAACGCAATTTCATCTCTGTTATTAGTGGGGCAGATATGTGAAAAAAATGTTCACATCTGGCAGAAAGGGTGAAATTTTGTATACAGGGGTATTTTGGGGCGCTGATTTCAAAAATTGCCGGATCCAAGAGATCTGACCAATGGATCGGCCGCCATCTTGAATTCCAATATGGCCACCATGACGAAACATTGAACATTACTATCTTGGGTTCTAAATGACATGTGGCGCTTATATTTGGTACACAAGAGCATTTTGACATGCTGAGTTCAATAATGGATTGATTTGACATGTCTGACAAACCATATGGCAGCCATTTTGAATTCCAATATGGCCACCATGACGAAACATTGAACATTACTATCTTGGGTTCTAAATGACCTGCGGCGCTGAAATTTGGTACACAAGAGCATTTTGACATGCTGACTTCAATAATGGATTGATTTGAAATGTCTGACAAACCATATGGCAGCCATTTTGAATTCCAATATGGCCACCATGACGAAACATTGAACATTACTATCTTGGGTTCTAAATGACTTGCGGCGCTGAAATTTGGTACACAAGAGCATTTTGACATGCCGACTTCAATAATGGATTGATTTGACATGTCTGTCAAACCATATGGCAGCCATCTTAAATTCCAGTATGGCCGACATGACGAAATGTTGAACAATACTATCTACTACACACACGCGCGCACACACACGCACACACACGCGTGCGCACACACATGCACGCACACACACACACACACACGCGCGCACACACGCACGCGCACACACACACACACACACACACACACACACACATACAGTACGCAAGCACGCACACACATACAGTACGTGGCATTCTCTTGGCATTCATAAAATCACAACGGGAGGCCAACTACACGCTGTATGTGGAGCCCCTGACGGCAATCATTCCGTGGATGTTTGCCATGGACCATTACCATTATGCCAGATGGTTGACAGTGCATGTAATGGACCTTCAGGAACTTCCAAACGATTCCGTGGATATCCATTGTGAATTTGTCAAGGGAAACTTTGTCACTCAGAAGTCATCACACAAGTTCTCTGCTTTGGCACACGATCAGATACACGAACAGCAGAACGCTATAGTGAAAGGTGATGGTGGAGTCATTGGAATTACCGAGAATGAAGGGGCTCTTCGCCGGTGGATGGTGGCTGGTGCAGAAATAGCCAGAATCCTGAGTGAGTTTGAGGACCAGTTTCAAAGACAGTGGCAAACTGATGTCCGCCACCACGAACAATTGCTTAGTGTCCAGAAATCGTTTGCATCAGATCTCAATAATACAATCAGTTCATTTGAAAAACTGGAAAACCCGTTCGCGGAAGACAGTAAAGACCTGTATGTGCTTGACACCAAAGTCATCATGCCTGATGAAGTGATAGCCACAGTGCGATCCGTGGAGGACACTGGCAAAACACGATATGACAGATTTGTGGAGCAGCGAATCAAGGATCCTTCCGTCAATTTCTATGATACCATTTCAAAGAACAATCTGCCACTGTTCAAATCGAAGCCCAAGAACACACATGGAAAGTCTCAGGCGAAGATTACAAGTAGGCTATCATGAAGTATGAAAAGTAATGTGGCGCTGTTCTCACGAATGTACATTTCTTGCCAAGCAAGAGATGGCCGGTGATCTTGATACATTCTTTGAACATGCGTGTCATGGGTGGCCACCAGCATTGGCTGAAGATATAAATACAATGCGCCCACCGACCGGAAAAGCTTAACATTTGCCGTGGTTGGAAGCATTAGCGCCACGTCCTCATGATATGCCGAAAGAAGTAGTTAGCATTTTTGATGGGGCTGCCTTAGTCCACCAGTTGGAGTGGAGCCTACGAAGTGCAACAGTGTGGTCAGGACATTTGGTGACTATGCACAGAAACAGTTTCCTTCCGTACATTGCCCGAAAGTTAAACGAGGAGTCTGGTTATTGCGTGTTGATCTAGTGTGGGACACCTACAGAACGGACGCGTCTCAAAGGAAGCACCAGGCTTGGTCGTGGCACTGGCATACCACTCCATGTGACTGAACAGACATCCGTACGACGAAACTGGAGCAGCTTTCCTTTCGTGTAGATTCCAACAAAAAAGACACTATTCAGTTTCCTTGCAGATGCTCTGGCAAACGATGGCTGTCCAGAAGTGAAAATATCTTTCTAACAACCAATGAAGAAGAGGTTAAATCAAAGCCCTATTCTGATGTTTCTCAATTGAGCCATGTACGCATGAAAGAGGCTGATTCACGCATGTTGCTACATGCTTGGCATGCATATCAGCGGGGGCACAGAAGTATAGTAATTCCATGGCAACGGACACGGATGTGGTTTGTGTTGGCGATCGCGATGGGCAAGGCGTTATGGACGGCTGTGCAATGTGGTTGGCATTTGGACGTGGAAACAATTTCAGGCACATTGCTGCTCAACAATATTTGCGACTCACATTGGCCCTGAACGCTCATGGTGCCTTTTGTTCCTGCACGTGTTTCCGGATGCGATACTGTTTCTGCCATATCTGGGATTGGCAAAAGGACCGTGTGGAACATATGGAATTCCATGCCTAACTTGAAGGAGGTCTTCAATCATCTCTCACATGCACCAGCTGAAGTAACAAATGATGACATGAACAACAATAGAGAGGTTCTTCGTTGTTCTGTACAGTAAAACTTCGCCTTCTGAAGAAAGTGAACAAAGCAGCGGAAGCAGCTGTTTGCTCAGGGAAATCGCAATTGGAAAACATTCCACGCGACAAAGGATCGAGTCACTGCGTCAACATGTGAAGAGGGGCAGTCTTTCAGGCTGGTCACATCTGGGAACAGTCTCAAATTGCAAACCCAGAGCTGCCTTCACCTGCAGATTGGGGATGGGCGAAAAATGCTGATGATGACTGGCGTCCATTTTGGACAATAATGGCAGAGGCGTCAAAGGGGTGCCAAGAGCTGATCAAGTGGCAAAATGTAAGAAACGGTGTGCTGGAAATTGCAAATGTTCCGCGGCTAATCTACCATGCACAGAACTGTGTTTTTGCTCCGGACAATGCTTCCCAGATGAGCAACAGAAAAAAGTAAAATGGATGGAAAACGTCTTGCGGCATGTTACAGCTTTCAAATTTGTGAGGAAAATATTTTGGAATAGGCTTTTTGCTCTATTGAAACAATTGAACTCAGCCATATAAAAAATCCTTGAGTTTCAAGTTTCAGTGCCTTACGTGATTTAGCAACCTAAGATTTTCAGGCATTTCGTCATGTCGGCCATACTAGAATTTAAGATGGCTCCCATATGGTTTGTCAAACATGTCAAATCAATCCATTATTAAACTCAGCATGGCAAAATGCTCTTGTGTACCAAATTTCAGCACCGCAGAGTGCATTTAGAACCCCCAAGATAGTAATGTTGCAATGTTTCGTGCATGTGGCCAAACTGCGAATTTAAAATGGCTGCCATATGGTTTGTCAGACATGTCAAATCCAAATGCATTATTGAACTCAGCATGGCAAAAGGCTCTTGTGTACCCAAATTTCAAGGCGCCGGCAGGTCATTAGAACCCAATTAAGATAGTAATGTTCATGTTTTGTCATGTCGCCATACTGGAATTCACAAATGGCTGCCATATGGTTGTCAGAATTGGTCAAATCAATCCATTATTGAAACGTCAGCAGTGTGAAAATGCTCTGTGTGTACCAAATATTAAGCGCCACATGTCATTTAGAGAACCGCAGATAGTAATGTTTCAATTTTCGTTTCATGTGGCCATATTGCGGATTCAAAATGGCTGCCCATATGGTTTGTCAGAATTCAAAATTAACTTCATTATTAACCTGCATGTCCGAAATGCCCTTGTGTACGTAAATTTTCAAGCGCCACAGGTGCATGTTTGAACCCAAGATAGTAATTATTAATGTTTCATTATGCGGCATATTGGAATCAAGATGCGCGGCCGATTTAGTCGTCAGACCCTGCTTGGATCCGGCAATTTTGTCGAACTCAGCATGTGTCAAAATAGACAAAATACCCCTGTATGCAAAATTTCAGACACTTTCTGCCGGATGTGAACATTTTCGACCTATTTTTGTTACAATATCTGCCCACTATTATTGTTTACGCACTGAATGCGTGATGATCAGGGAGGGTGCATTAAGAGGGAGACAAAATTGTTTTTTCTTTGGAGTTGCCGAAAGCAGCAATTCCACGTTGAGCAATTTTCATGGGCCATTTCAAATTGGAAGCTCTGCGATAATGGACTCGCCAACAAAGCCCTTTGACTGACTAGTCAAGAAATTCAGAAAGGTCATGTATATTGCTGCTTATTTAGCCGGCCGATAGTTCTTAATTTTAGAACAAGAGTCTTCATGTTATCTTCCAAAACTACAGAGCGGCATCCGCTGACCACTGGGGGGGGGGGGGGGTGGAGACGTGCGCCGGGCTCGAATTTGGCGCACGTCATTCCACTGCGGACAGCGCTTCATACTTGAAACATCTCGCGCGTCGCGTGCGCATATCCCGCGGAACTGCGGCGTCTGCATTCGCGCCGACACAGCGCTCAGGATCCACAGCAAAGCTGTGCGCACGGCAATCTTGTATCATGTCTCTCTGGTTTGTATGGTATGTGGCGGTGTTGTGTTGTGTGTGGTGGTTGTGTGTGTGTGTGTGTGTGGTGTGTGTGTGTGTGGTGCTGTGTGTGTGTGTGTTGTGTGTGTGTGTTTGTGTGTGTGGTGTGTGTGTGGTGTGTGTGTGGTGGTGTGTTGTGTAGTGTATTTCAATAATGGCGCGTCGGGTCCACCTAGATACAGATAATATCATTATGCATGGTGGGCATTATTGTGTTTCTATGAAACCAAAGGTCGCAATTGTGCGCATATTGAATTATTTTTACCGATAGATGGCTGCGGCGAGGATGTCAATTTGAATCAAAAGTCGCTGCTACAACTTGCTACATTAATTAGTGGGGCGGAATCACAGAAATAAATAGAAGTAGAAGGATCATACCCAGGCGCGGCGCGTCGCCAGTTTCTGAACAACTGTCACGTGACAGGCGGGCCAGATTCGGTGCAGTGCAGCCTGCTTAGGGAGTGTCTATATTCAAGGCGGTAAGGGAGATGACGGTAACGATATATTCTGCTAATATTTGACTAATCGTGCCGTCAATAAACTAAATATTCACAGAGAGTATAGCTAAGAGCATGTGTCTATATGGTATTCTATAATATATTATGCAAATGATTCTCCGCTACCGGCTTGAGAAAGAAGAGTATTATGCAAAGATCTGCCCGTAGCGCGGTGGTCACGGTCTGAGATTACCCCCCCCCAAGTCTGAAATTACCAGCCCTAGCGCTACTGCGCATGCGCCACGGCATGCGCAACGAGGGTGCTGGGTGTAAAGCGCAGTAGCAAAAATTAGCCATTGGTTAACTGAGACTGCCACGTCACATTAGCCAAGCGTGTGGGGGCAGATCCATATGGCTTATACGCACGACGGCCGTAATGACCGACTCAATATGGGTAGGAATGAGGAAGGGGAGATGGGAGAAAGCTGGTGGAGAAGGAGGAAGGGGAGAAGGGGAGAGGTGGTGGAGAAGGAGGAAGGGAAAGCTGGTGGAGAAGGAGGAAGGGGAGAAGGAAGAAGGTGTGGAGAAGGGGAGGGGAGAAGCCTGTGGATGAAGGAGGAAGGGAGAAGGTGAGAAGGTGTGTTGGAGAAAGGAGGAGGGGAGAAGCTGGTGTGAGAAGGAGGAAGGGGAGAAGAGAGGTGGTGGAGGGGAGAAGCGGTGGAGAAGGAGGAGGGGGAGCAAGGGAGAAGGTGCGTGGGAGGGAGAGAAGTGGTTGCGAAGGAGGAGGGGGAGAAGCTGGTGGAGAAGGAGAAAGGGAGCAAGGAGGGGGAGAGAGGGAAGGCTGGTGGAGAGGCAGGGGGAAGAAGAGAGAAGCTGGTGAGAAGAAAGTGAGGGGGAGAAGCTGGTGGAGAAGGAGGAGGGGGAGAAGGAGAAGGTGGTGGAGAAGGAGGGAGGGAGAAGCTGGTGGAGAAGGAGGAGGGGGAAAGGGAGAAGGTGGTGAGGAGGGGAGAGAAGCTGTGGAGAATGAGGAAGGAGAGAAGGAAGGGGGAGAAGGGAGCCTGGTGGAGGAGGAGGGGAGATAGGGAAAGTGGAGTAAGGCAGGGGGTGAAGGAGCTGGTGGAGGGAGGAGGGGGAAGAAAGGAGAAGGTGGGCGAGGAGGAGGGAGGAAGCTGAGTGGCGAAGGACGGAAGGGGAAGAAGGGAGAATTGGTGGAGAAGGAGGAGGGAAGAAGACTGTGGAGAGGAGGAGGGGAGAAGGGATGGTGGTGGAGAAGGAGGAGGGAAAGCTGGTGGAGGAGGAGGGGAGAAGGGAGAAGGTGTGTAGGAGGAGGGAGAAGCTGGTGGAGGAAGAAGAAGGGGAGAAGCTGGTGGAGAAGGAGGAAGGGAGAGAAGGAGGGGTGAGAAGGGAGCTGTGGAGGAGGGAGGGGTGAAGAAGGGAGAAGGGGAGAAGGAGTGGGAGAAGGGAGCTGGTGGAGGAGGAGGGGGAGAAGGGAGAAGGAGGAGGGGAAGAAGCTGGTGAAGAAGGAGGAAGGGGAGAAAGAGAAAGGTGGTGAGAAGGAGGGATGGGAGAAGCTGGTGGAGAAGGAGGAGGGGGAGAAGCTGGTGGAGAATGGAGAAGGGGAGAAGGGAGCTGGTGGAGGAGGGAGAGAAGGGAAGAAGGTTTGTGGAGGTAGAAGGGAGAAGCTAGGTGGAGAAGAGAGGAAGGGGAGAAGAAGAGAAAGGTGGATGGAGAAGGAGGATGAGAGAAGAGCTGTGGAGGAGGAGGGGGAGAAGCTGGTGGAGAAGGGAAGGGGAGAAGGAGGGGGAGAAGGAAGTGGTGGAGGAGGAGGGGGAGAAGGGAGAAGCGGTGGAGACAGGAGGAGAAGGAAGGAAGTGCGTCGTACGCTTCCCTCCTTCTCCCCCTTCTTCCTGCTAACCAGCTTCTCCCCCTGCCTTGCTCCCTACTCCATGCACCTTCTCCCGCTCCTCCTCTCCTGGGCCCTACTCCTTCCTCTCCCATGCACCTTCTCCCCTCCTCCTCCTCCTCCAATCCGCTTCTCCCTCCTCCTCTCCTTCGCTAGCTCCTCCTTTCACCCTAACTCATCACCTCTGCTCCGTCTTCCTCGCCTCCTCCATGCACCTTGCTCCCTTTCTCCTTCTCTCACCTCCGTCCTCCCTCCTCCTCACCTCCCCCTACTCATCACCTTCTCTCCTCCTCCTCCTCCCCCTACTACTCATCACCTGTCTCTCCTCTTCCATCCTCCTCCATTCACTTCCCTCTCTCCTCCTCCTCCTCCCGTCCTCCATCACCTTCTCTGCTCATCTTCCCCCTACTCCATCACTTCTCCCCTCCTCCTCCTTCCGCCTCCCTGCCATCCTATTCATCTTCATTGCCCCTCCTCCTCCGCCACTACTCCATCAACCTTCTCTCCTCCTCCTCCTCCTCCCTCCTCCTCCTCCTGCCTCCTCCCCTCTCCTCACCTCCATCACCTTCTTCGCCTCCTGCCTCCCCTCCTCCTGCCTCCTCCTCCTCCTCCCCTCCATCACCTTCTCGCCTCCTTCTCCTCCTCCCCTTCCTCCATCACTTCTCTCTCGCTCCTCCTCACTCCTCCCTCCTCCATTCTTCACCGTTCGCTGCCTCTCCTCGCTCCTCCATCACCTTCCCCTCCTCCCTCCTCCAGTCACCTTCTCTCTCCTCCCTTCCTCGCTCCTTCCCATCACGCTTCTCCCGCTCCTCCTCCTCTCGCCTCCTCGGCTCTACCACTTCCTCTTCCTCCTAACCTGTCCTACTGTGCAGCAGCCGGGTACGATATACTGTGCGCGAACAATTGCCAGACCGGTCTGAAGATTACCCAGTCTGAATTTACCGCACCTATGGGCACACAGGACATATAATTTACATGGGGTAATTTCAAGACTGGAGGGTAATGCTCCGATCGTGACAGCCGGTCTGAGATTACCCATCGTGAATTTACGCCACCTATGGGCACACAGGATATAATTTGGGCAGGGGATAAATTTCTAGACTGGGGGTAATCCTCAAGACGCGTGACAGCGCCGGTGCTGAGATTACCCCAGTCTGAATTTTACCCCACCTATGGGCGACACAGATATAATTTGCAGGGGGTAATTTCAGACTGGGGGTAATGCTGCAAGACCGTNGAATTCCAATATGGCCACCATGACGAAACATTGAACATTACTATATTGGGTTCTAAATGACCTGCGGCGCTGAAATTTGGTACACAAGAGCATTTTGACATGCTGACTTCAATAATGGATTGATTTGAAATGTCTGACAAACCATATGGCAGCCATTTTAAATTCCAATATGGCCACCATGACGAAACATTGAACATTACTATCTTGGGTTCTAAATGACTTGCGGCGCTGAAATTTGGTACACAAGAGCATTTTGACATACTGACTTCAATAATGGATTGATTTGAAATGTCTGACAAACCATATGGCAGGCATTTTGAATTCCAATATGGCCACCATGACGAAACATTGAACATTACTATCTTGGGTTCTAAATGACTTGCGGTGCTGAAATTTGGTACACAAGAGCATTTTGACATGCTGACTTCAATAATGGATTGATTTGACATGTCTGTCAAACCATATGGCAGCCATCTTAAATTCCAGTATGGCCAACATGACGAAATGTTGAACAATACTATCTACTACACACACGCGCGCACACACACGCACACACACGCGCGCGCACACACACATACACGCACACACGCACACACACACACACACACACACACATACAGTACGCAAGCGCGCACACACATACAGTACGCACGCGTGCGCACACACACACATGTGCGCACACGCGCGCGCACAGACACATATGGTACGCACGCGCGCGATTCCAAACGATTCCGTGGATATCCATCGTGAATTTGTCAAGGGGAACTTTGTCACTCAGAAGTCATCACACAAGTTCTCTGCTTTGGCACACGATCAGATACACGAACAGCAAAACGTGTGTCGTGACTCGTGAGTCAGTAAAAGGTGATGGTGGAGTCATTGGAATTACCGAGAATGAAGGGGCTCTTCGCCGGTGGATGGTGGCTGGTGCAGAAATAGCCAGAATCCTGAGTGAGTTTGAGGATCAGTTTCAAAGACAGTGGCAAACTGATGTCCGCCACCACGAACAATTTTTTAGTGTCCAGAAATCGTTTGCATCAGATCTCAATAATACAATCAGTTTATTTGAAAAACTGGGAAACCCGTTCGCGGAAGACAGTAAAGACCTGTATGTGCTTGACATCCACAAATCTGTCATATTCGGTGTTTGGCCAGTGCCTCCACGGATCGCACTGTAAGGCTAGCACTTTATCAGGCNGCGTTATGGACGACTGTGCAATGTGGGTTGGCATTTGGGACATGGAATACAATTTCGTGCATCATTGCTGCTCACGCCGTATTGCGACTCACATTGGCCCCTGAACGCTCATGGCGGCCTTTGTTCCTGACGCATGTTTCCGGATGCCGATACTGTTTATGCCATATGCTGGGATTGGCAAAAGGCTTCACGGCCGTGAATACTATGGATTCCCATGCGCTAACTTGAAGGACGTCTTCAAATCATCTCTCACATGCACGCGCTGAAGCTAACAAATGATGATATGAAACAACATTGGAGAGGTTTCTTGTTTGCTCAGGGAAATCGGCAATTGAAAGACATTCCACCAACAAGAGAGTCACTGGCGTCAATCATATGAAGAGGGCGTGTCTTTCAGGCTGGTCACATCTCGCGGACAGTCTCAGAATTTGCAAACCCAGAGCTGCCTTCACCTGCGATGGGCATGGGCGAAAAAATGTCTCGATGATGGCTGGCGTCATTGTTGAACAATAATGGCAGAGGCCTCAAAGGGCGTGCCGATGAGCTGATCAAGTTTGGCAAATGTAAGAAACGGCCGTGTGCTGGAAATTGCCAAATGTTCCTCGCCAGCTATCTACCACTGCACAGAATCTGATGTTTTTGTGTTCGTCAATGCTGCGCCAGATGAGAGCAACAGGGAGATAGTAAATATGGATGGAAAACGCTTTTTGCTGGCATTGTTACCAGCTTTCAATTGGTAAGCGAAAATATTTTGAATAGGCCTTTTTGCTCTTAATATAAACAACTTGAACTCAGCCATATAAAAATTCCTGCGAGTTCAAGTTTCAGTGCCTTACGTGATTTAGAACCTAAGATTTTCAGCATTTCGTCCATGTCGGGCCATACTGGAATTTTAAGAATGCGCTGCGCATTTATGGTTTGTCAGACATATCAATCAATTCATTATTGAACTCAGCGCATGGCAAAATGCTGCTTGGTGTACCAAATTTCAGCGCCGCGGCAGGTCATTTAGAACCCAAGATAGTAATGGTTCAATGTTCGTCATGTCCGGCCATACTGGAATTCAAAATGCTGCCATATGTGTTTGTCACAGAGCATGTGCAATGCAATCGGCGTTTATTGAACCAGCATGTCCAAAATGCTCTTGTGTACCAAATTTCATGCGGGCCGCAGGTCCATTTAGAACCCAAGATCGTAATCGTTCAATTTTTCTTCATGTGGCGCATATTGGAATTAAATGGCTTGCCAATATGGTTTGTCAGACATTTGCAAATTAATTCATTATTTAAACCCTGCATATGACGAAATGCCCTTGTGTACTAAATTTCAGCGCCACAGGTAATTTAGAACCCAAGATAGTAATATTCAATTTTCGAACTCAGCATGTCAAAATACCCCTGTATGCAAAATTTCACTTTCTGCCAGATGTGAACATTTCGACCTATTTTTGTTACATATCTGCCCCACTAATAGATTTCTTTAACAACTTAATTAATTTAAACATTCTAAGCAAGGTTCATATTTCATTAGTTCAAGGAATTTTCCTTGGAAGTGAGTTGGTTTTCTTGTTATCCAGACAAGTATCCCTGCACTCAGCACCACCTGTCGGTGAAATTAACTAGATATCACTGCTGATTCCAGTAATGAGCCAGATTCAATAGGGAAGACACCAGTAACTACTAAGACAAACTATTTATGGGGATTACAACCATATATGACATGCGTTGTATCTTAGGGCAATTTATCTGTTTATTGAGTACTAATTAAGTTCTAACTGCTGTAACATCTGTGGGTATGCATTACACCAAGTTTTCGGATAATTTGTAGTTGTTTCGTACAGGTTACGTTGCCTTTACAACTATGAGAGATGTTCAAATAATATTACCATCGGTAAAAGCAACTAAACAAAGCATAGTTTTGCAAAATCTTAAATCTTTATTATATATTATACATTCGAAATGCCATCACGTATAGCAAAAAAGTTATTATATACAAGATTTAGTGAGACAGCATAAGATTCCGATTTCCGATTCCCACGTCTCATGCAACCTTTTGAGCTTTAAGCGTCTTTGGTTTTGTCTTAATCAGCTTCTTCTTATTCTTCTTCTTTTCTGCACTCCTGCGTGGCTTCGTTTTCGCTTTGCTAGCAACAAGTTCTTCCTGCTCTTCGCCGCTGCTGCTTTCGGAGCTGTCATCACTGCGTTGATGGACTCTCTTCTTTATCCCGCCCTTCGCCGCGGCTGCGCATTTCGTCTCGGCCGTCGTCGGGCCGACTGTTCCATCTATGCCCTGCGGTCGCTCGGTGATTACAGGCATTGTGTCCCAGAGGTCATCGTCGTCGACCTCATTGCTGACCTCTGCTTGGGTCACGGGCTTTGCCTCACCTATGGCAGTAACATGTCACCATGACAACACGGTCAGAAGTGGAAGTAGTTTACCGGCTTTTTTTTAGCTTTTGTTATAGTCCATTAGAGTAGTTTTGTTTATCTGTCACTTCCTTTTGCAATTCTAGTCGTAGTTAAGCTTTATTTCAAATGCTGCTCTACACCTATAAATGATAAATGTAATCTCAAAGGAAAGCTTACTGGAGAAGTATAGCTTACCTATCGCTGAAGGTTCTAGTTCGTCAACTGTATCTCGATCGGCTGCACTACTAAATAGCAAGCAGTTTAATTTGGACTTCAGGTAGACCTAAAACGAGATATGTAGCTGTAATAATTATACCATTAATAAAAATAAAAATAAATAATTAATTACAAACGTATGCACAAATTAACGTGGCTAATCAGCCGTACAATGCCACTACAGGTTGTCGTAAAAAAAACATTTACAGAATAACACTCGATCCATGTCACAAGATGATGCCAGAGGCCTGAACACTATGGGTCACGGAGCAGGTTGAGCGTGAGCGTTGCGAGTAGGAAGCCACCACTCTCCCCCTCGCATCTCTCCCTCGCCACCCCGCTGACGTCCCTCTCACCTTGTGTAGCAGCTTCTTCGTGTTCACGTCGTGAATGCGCAGGAATCGGTCGAGGCCGCACGATGCAACCAGTGGCTCTGTCGGGTGGCAGTGCACGCAGCGCAGGCTGCCGGCGATGGCTCCCTTGTACTGCTGGACAACGCGACCAGTGTGACGCAGGTCCACGAGCGCCATGTTACCTCGTGCATTCCCGACCACGACCGAACTGTAACGGGACGGTTTCGAATTATTTTTGAGGTTCATATTCACCACAATGACGATTGTCACTATTACTATTACAATTATACTATTAATTATTATTAGTGCATGACGTGATGAATCGCTGCAATCTCATTGGATAACGCAGCAGGCATTATGAAGAGATAGTGCCCGCCTTAGCGGGCACTATCGGTTGCGCGACGCATTGTTATTATAACGCATTGTGTTTACGTCACGAATCTCCTGCGTCTGGGCGCCACGCAAGATTTTGGAATTAATGGCGATTGTGTTTGTGTCGAGTGTTTTGTTACATCGAATGCACCGGCAAATTATGGAGTACAAAGAAGGTATATACGCATGAAAAGTAGATTGCATAGTCATGTGATGCACTAAAAACATTAATGCCTGCTGTTGGGGGCACTATGCTCTCATAGTGTTGCTTTGGGAAGGAATAGTGCCCTCGCTACCGCTCGGGCACTATTCCTTCCCTCAGCAACACTATGAGAGCATTGAGTGGCAGAGCGCCAAAGAGCAGCAATCAAGTAATATAATACTTATGTATTATTATTACTAATTATTATTATTAGTATACTGCTTATATTATTATTAGTTATTATTATTCTAGTATATTATTAGTTCATTACAATTATAGCCAGTTATTAATTTTATTTATTATTATTATCAAAGAGCTAATAATACCTAGAGTGACAAGTGGGAAAAACGGGAAAGATAGACTATTGATCACGTGACACAATTATTACATACTGTTAGCGCTGCGAGTCTATAATAATTTCATGTATTGCCGCATTAAGTAGAATTGCTTGGCTCTGCTAAGAACAAGACCACACCGCTTGTCAATCACGATACTCCTAAGGCGGAGATATCGGGCTCCTAAACCTCGCCCTCGCGCCATGCAAAACGCCCAGCCTCGAATCCACTTCACCTGTCGCCCCATCCTTGGCTCACGCGTCTAAAGCATTTCGGCTATCGGTTTCCGCACGTTCGCAGTGAGGTGCAGCTATACGTGACCGCTTGGGAGCGCTGATAATTGAATCGTCACATCGCCAAAATTTGGTACTCTTACTAGACTGCGTGTAGGAGACTTAATTAAAAAAACATGATGCGCCGGCCACTCATTGCATCGACGGCGCATTGAGCGGTGAGCTAGGAAAGATAATGGGAGAGTAAAGGGCATAGGGCGATGCCGCAAGCGCACCGGAAAGTCACCTCCACCCTGCACAGACTGCAATCCCGAAAATCATTATCATGTAAAATTATGGCGGAAAAGACCAGAACATTCTCCACGAAGCAACCGCATAGCGCGCGAGTGAAGGCATGGGGAGACGAGAAGTGGATTCGAGCGGCGTTGGCATGTGGGAGGGAGGTTTAGGAGCGATATTCCGCCTAGGAGTATCGTATTGACAAAGCGGTTGGTCGGTTGTTTTAGAGAGCAAAGAATTCTGGCTTAATGCAGATAAGCCACGATGAAATTATATATAGACTCGCAGCGCAAAGTAGAATGAATGTGATCGTGAAATAGCACTATTTTCCCGTTTTTTCCGCGTTGTATCTACTCTAGGTATATATTTAGCTCTTGTTATATACTGCGCAGGGATTATTATATTATCACATATATCTATACCATTATTTCATAACTGAAGATTATATTATTGCATTCATTACTCACTGCTCATTAATATATATTGACAATTAATACCCATTATTTATTCATTATTTAAAATTATTATTATCCACAGACTGCCATTATGTGATTATTATTACAATTATAATCCATTATTATTATGTTATATTATTTTATTATTATTCATTATATTATTATTCATTATACACTTAATACCAATTATGATTATTATTGATGTATTAATTAATTATTACTTGCTATTGATTATTATTATTACAATTATACCTATTATTATTAGTCTACAATTATAGGTATCCCATATTATTATTACAGAGGAATTATAGCCACTTATCATTATTATTATTATTATTATTACTGCTCATTGGTAGTAAATATATTATTAACAATTATACATTATTTATTAATGATTATGTACTATTATTATTAGTATTGGAGCAGCGGATTCATTCATCTGCTAGTTATGTACTTATTATTATTATACAAAGGCAAGGTTATATTCGCTCTCCTTGTTTAAAAAGAGGATGAGAAGATTTCTTTCTGAGTGAGAAACAATAGGGAGGAATAACGTATGAAAAAATACAAGCTTGTCCAACCTAAGCCATGCATGCACGCACGCACTAACTCACTCACGCACGCACGCACCAACTCACTCATGCACGCACGCATACAAGCACAGTACATACCTTCCATTAGCTGTAAGCGACATGGATACAATAGGATATTCATCAAATTCTACATTGATCACGGGCCTCCTCTGTGGCGTGCTCGGGTCGTACATCCGCACCTATTAATACAATAAATTATTATCAATTAATAAATAAAATAAACTGTGATTAAATAAATCACAACCATTATCAGGAGTAGATGAGAAGAAGTGTGACACACTAAAACGAATAAAGGTCCAGTGTTCTCCACAGGCATTTAAAGCATATCAAATCCGACATGCCTTTAAAGATGAAGCTAAATTGCAACATTTATAAATCCTCCGAAATGTCTTAATTTTAAACTGTGTTTCCTTTTGCCAATCCCAGTGCAGTCATGTTGTGTTTAAACAGCTTGATCTATACGTCTCCGAACTGTTCAAACTATCTGTGTACTGAGGCTGCGTACGACATGCATAACTGACTCTAATAGATGAATTGCCCGATTGCCTGACATGTCTTCTAAAACTCCTGTGGAAAAACCGGAGGTATATAACCCACAATATATACGATACACACCTGATGGTAGCCTGTGCACGTGATAATCTTTTCACTATCGGGTACAAACTGCATATCTGTGATCCAGACAGGCACTCGTAAGTTAAGAAAGTCGTGTGGAACCTGAATGAGAAGCACATATAACAGTGTAGTAGTGTATATATCCTCTGGGAAACAAATGATTGTTTCTGTTTTGTCAAGAATGCTGATTACGTATAGCACTACGTATTCCCCGTTTGACTCTCAAGAAGCATACGGTCTCTGCAACTGTGTTGCTTTGGTTGCTGCGTCATGCTTTGCCCAGCAAAGATATTCGCTGTTAAGTGGGTGAGGTTGTTAAGTGTTAACCCCAGCGAGATCAACTTATTTCTACAGCAGGTATCAGCTAATGCGAACCCGGATAGTATCTTGCTCAAGGGTACACCGGCAGTGACCACGGTGGGACTTAAACCCAAGACCTTACATCGTGAAGTCAAGTCTGCTATCCACTCTACCACCACTGCCCTCACAGGATAGGAATTGCTCTTACGTTTTTGGCGGTAAACAAAGGAACACTACTGTTTGTTAGGTCCCAAATCTTCAGCTCATTCTCCTTTCCGCCAGTGGCAATCTGATTTGACTGGTGGGCATTGTGGCGCATTTTACACACATCACCACCAACCTCAAATTTCACCTATACAGAGATAGATATAAAGAAAGAGATTGTCAATACCCAGAGACAAAATATACATAGACTAAACTGTAGCACATTTCCCACACTCGCCTTCAAGGGGCAACACAATGAAGATGAACTATACTACTATTAATTCCTGTAACTTCCCATTATATAAAAGATTATTGGTTCAACCCCATCATCTAACAATACCAAATTCAGAATACACTATATTTTTGTAACATAGTATCGATTAAATGAAGAAAAATAGTAATTAGACACCAGAACACTTAGATCTAATTAAATATGTATGTATCACTGACACACGGCAACGTCTCAGTTAGTTTTATAAATGATGATTTGTATAGTACACCTTTTCTACTTCCTCAAGAGCAGTATCCCATACTGTCACCTGTCCAGATTCTACACATGTGATGATATTACTGAAATGAAGAAGAATGGGATGACATAATTTGAGCTGGAGCAAATTACAATTGTCTACTATCTCCTTTCATACAGGATACCTACAGATACACATATAAAAACGAAATCATTATAAAATAACACATTTCAGACAGATGGATAGAAATACTATTGAATTGGGACAATTTTGCGTATATGATCTTTGCGACATTCCCTCTTACAAAATGAAAGTGTCAATGACACTGTAGCTCACCACAAAAAGGGCACAAATGAGTGAATGGGAACAAGTGCACCGAGTGGGGGGGGGGCAGTTTAGCCACCACAGTTTTAACAGTATTTAGTGGTACTATACTAAAGGTATTAATTAGACTTCTAATTCATTCCTTCATTGTTCTTAGCATAAAATAACTACTTTCTAGTATTAAACACATGTACTACAAAATCGCAACCCCCCCCCCCCAAATAACCCTAGCAAGATGGTAACGTTTTTATAATATTCAGATTTAGGCACTGCGTTCGAAATAAATAGGTTATGCTGCGTTCCGACATGTTTTGTAAAACTTTACTCTAATATAGATGTTTTATCGGCAGGGTGGAGAGGAAATACCAATTTTGCATTAAAGATATTGTCAATGAAATCTTGTAAAACGAACCAGACGAGTGTGACACCACAGACTGTTATCTGAGTGTCTATATAATATGCTATATAATTGCCAAAACCTACCTAATTTGCATAATTTTTTTTAAAATATCAAAACCCCTGTAATACGTTTTGGGACCAGCCCTTATTCATTCACATACCAAAAATGAGCAAAATCCGTTGAACCTGAACTGACTAATGGCAATTTCCATTTTTGCCAAAAAATTGCCGTGGCTCGAAAGTACGTCGACTGGCGTGCTCCAAAATAGGACGTTCAAACCTCTCCCATAGCAGTAACAACTATACCCAATTTCAAACGTGGGTCAAACGGTTCCTGAGTTATCGTTGACCGTAGCCAAATGTTGACAGAAGGACAGACGGACGGACGTACGACGGACGACGACCCATAGCAATAGCTCATCTTGACGATGTCAAGGTGAGCTAACAAGACCTCCATTATTCCATAAATAGACATACTTATCCAGTTTTGCCAGACCTCGCATAGCCCCTGTGCCACCTTTGGCTTCCAAAATATTTGTGAAACTTCTATGTTCACTGTCCCAACACTTGACCATTCGGTTTTTAGATCCAAAGCATATCTAGAAAGACAGAGAATAGCAGAGAATGACACATACATCATTTTAAAAGATTCAATGCAGTATCAAATTAATTGGTAGACCCTAAATAGTTATTTAATTATGATGCAGTTGGTGAGATATATTACCTGACTTTGTTCAGAATCTCCCCAGCACATCACTTCTATCTCTTGTTCCTTTGCATTGCCCAGGTTCTGCACAGTGTTCAGGTTATCAACTTTCTGTTGTGTGAAATTTACACCTAAAGAAATAAAGCATATTTAAATTAAGGCATGGAATGAGCAAGTCAAGATTGTTGTAGAAAATAATACTAGCAGAATGAGTTTCAAACATCATTTACAACTGCAACTCTGAAGTGCCGTTCTCCGACTGCCCAACTTGATTCATACCCGCTGAACCCAGTTTCCTAATTCTATAGTATTGTATATGATAGGGTAGCCTACTATGCTACTATATAGTCTAGGCAGCACTGAAAATATAGGAATATGCAGCTATTCTTCAGAGATATACTTGAAAATAACCACAGAAATATTGTGAATGGATATGGCAAGCGTGAGAGCTGCCAAAACTGGACCGAGCCAGATTCCTGGAGTGGGTTCTACTGATGTGGATTTAAACCCTTGAGTCCAGTATAAAATAAAGAAACCGAAAACAACAACAACATCATATATGCACTCAATATTGCATAGTTTAAATATAGTTTAATTCAGCTATTTCAGCTGCCATCAACTGTGGAAGGTGGGCCCAAAAGAGGGGACATAACATTGATTAATTTCTCTATACTAATATAGTAACACTCAATACTGACTTCAAAAAGTGTCCGTGGCTCGACTTGCCAATTAGCTGGTCAAAGCATAACAGTTCATGACCTTATATAAGGAACTTTTGGAAAGGGGGTTCTTTCCTCATTCTGAGCACCTCCTCAGTTATTCTTTATCATAACATAAGATATTTATCAGATATAGCAGAATAAACCAGCATAGACAGAGACGATGAGCGAGACTGAGGTTCAGGAATGACACTGTCAGTTTTATATTTATGCATCATGTCTAGTTTTTGTTTTCAAAACTAACGTTCAGGTATCGTGAAGTGATGTAATTGTTTGCATTTATATAGGGATTTAAGGCACAGCCAATGATTAATGTGCATCAAGATTGTCAACAAGGTGCAACAACTCACTCATCACTGACAGTCTGTCAGTGACGCCCATAAGGTCCGGTATACCGGCCGTACCCAGGGTACGTTAGGGCAGTACTCTGGAGGACATAGACCCTATTAGCTCCAAAAAACGGTATTGCTAGGGTTAGAATACCGTTTCAAATTCTTGCCCATAAAAACGTGTAGTTGGCTCGGTATCCAAACATCGACACAGCTAGCGTCACATGTAATAGCTCAAACGAATCTATAAACCTCTGGCTTGCTCGCGGTAACTGGGCGCTACTTATTTATCGAGTTATGCCGTATTTTCTGAGATTAATTTGATGAACACAACAAGAAAGCCGCCATGTCCGGCATGTTCGGTGTGACTAAAATCGGCAATGGACCTGATTTTCACAGTGCGTAGATCTAAACACAATGCAAGTACATATCTTCGCAATGATAATTATTAAGTTGTTGTAGATTGATGTTTCCTGGTTTTCAATGTTTTAATATTTATATATATATACGAGTATATGATCCTTATTTATGCTCGCGCCAACGCGAGTTGCAACGCTATGGTATGTTATGTCATTTCAGGTTTTCCGCGTTCCGATCTAAAAGCATGCGCAGTGGAAACATGGCGGTTGGTGGTTGGTTGAAATTTTGGTTCGGCTCTTGAAATTTACACTGCACCAGGCTTTCATTTTTAAGGGGCGCGATCGCGATCGCGCTCGCGCTCCACCGCGCACCCGAAATTGTGCCATGGTGCGCGCATCATCGCGCCTCATAAAAGTGGTTGAAATCGCACACCAAAAGTATGTCTATTATCTTGAAATAGCGCTCCATAGAGTTCTCAAAGTAGGGGGGTACAAAAAGGTTAGCAACACACAACAATTTGTGGTGTTTAAGTAACTGAGCGTATGGCAGAGGTACAGGTCTGGTTACTACCCTCTGGTTTATATATATATATAAATACAACTAAACAACAGCATCCAAATACAGGTACCTATACGGTAGCCACAAGTTACCTGCTCGTTTTCTACTATACGTGGCGAGAAGTGGTTTTCTGCCAACGTGAAACAGTCGTATAGGGCTGGAGGGGCTACATACGTGGCTACTACGTACAAGTAATTTGGCTAGTTTGTTGATGGATTGTGATGATATTTTGTGCTGAAATATGCAGGTACATGGATTAGAATCTCTAGGGATGGAAATCAGAATAATTAAAACAAGTTTATTTTTACATCCGATCAATTCTTTTAATAATCTGTGTGCTAGTGTTGGGTTGCTGGATGAAAAGAATGTAATCCTGACGAAGCCATTGAATGAATATGAATGATAATCAGTAGATTGACATGACATCCCAATTTTCGTTTTGGATTTCACTCTAGACTGAGGATTGGTCATGATTCCATCATCACACCCCAAGAGGCATGATGGAGAGCCCTCAAGGAGCTCTCCATCATCCCTTTTAGGGTTTTGTTTTTTAGTGGAGCTCTCCATCATGCCTCTTAAGGGTGTGATTATGGAGCGTGAAAAGACCCCCTATGGTGTCCTAAGGGAGTCATTAGTAGTCCTCCTGTACTTTTCAAATCTGAAAGCCTGCTGCACAGCGAACTGAGGTATTAGTTTTAATAACAACGCTGGAATACTATAAGGTGAAGGTTATACTTGATACAAAACAAGGCAGAAATGCTTAGATGATCATTTTATTCGAGATATACGTAATTGTTCGGTAGTTTTTGTAGAGGTACACGATTCTCCAATGGATGGATGTCAGGCTGTATATTGACGTTAGTCACACGGTGTCCGGTCCACTCGGTTCACCTGCCAACTCGGTACGCAGTTGAGTGAGTTGACGCGTCTGGAGATCGGTGAGCTCGGTTCGTGGGATGAGTTGACCCTCCTAGAGATCGGTGAACTCGCCTCGCCGGCTAACTCGTGAGATGTTTCACACGCCCCAACTCTAATATCTCGCAAACGATTTGAGTTACATTTCTAAAATTCTAGATACATATAAACACATGTCTTAGCTATGGTTTCTGTAAATTTTGAGTATATGAAGCACATATAAACACATGTCTCAGTTATGGTTTCTTCCTACTGCACATAGCCGGGCGTATATTAGCCTATGACGATACCGCGCGTACGTATATTTCTGGTAATTAATTAAACTATTTGTGCTTCAATAAACTCAAAATTCACAGAAACCATAGCTAAGACATGTGTTTATAAAATATTATGTGCTTTAATATACTCAAAATTCACAGAAACCATAGCTAAGACATGTGTTTATATGTATCTAGAATTTTAGAAATGTAACTAAAATCGTTCGCGAGATATTACAGTTAGTAATAGTACACTAGTTAGCCAACGAGGCGAGCTCCCCGATCTCCAGGAGGGTAAACTCTTCTCACGAACCGAGCTCACCGATCTCCAGACGCGTCAACTCGTCTCACGAACCGAGCTCACCGATCTCCAGACGCGTCAACTCGCCACACGTACCGAGTTGACACGTGAGCCTGGTTGGGTTAAGAACTTAAGAGTAAGAACCTATGTCTATGACCATGACTATGACTATGACTAAGTATGAGTATGAGCGTCAGTGACAGTGTCACTGTGAACCAAAGCAAAGACACGTTTGGACATTGTAGACTAAATGGTAAAATTGCGAGAAGAGGAAAGTTTATTTTTACTGCAGTCTTCCCGTTTAACTACCTATTTTAACCGTAGCTTCACGCGTACACCCTACCCTTTAAAAGACCAGTGGCAGCTCCAACAAACACGTTGTAACTCATGGACGGTGCCATTTTGAGTAACCTGTGGCGGCATCTCTAGTGCCAATGAGAAAGGATACTAATTAATATTACTAGGTGGCGCCACTACTAACATCGTGCATGTTTGGTAATAGTATTGTTCTTTTTTGTTCTGGTTTAGATCTGGTATGTGATAGATGTGTAATTATCCATGAGCAAGCGATTACTATGGCTTCACCCAGTGCAATTTCTGCCACTCCAGCTGCACCTGATATTAACGAGATATTTGACAATATATTGCTAGGAGAAGACCGGTATGTAGGAGAGTTGCTGTCAATGTACAGACTACAGTACAGTGTCAGTAGTGACAGTACAACTACAAAGTACAAGTGACGTGTTACTGTTACTAGTGTTAGTGTCTAGATTCTCACGTCACAGCTGTTCAGCTTTTCGCTCTGCCTTAAGAATATGTACGCATTTGGCGTAGAGACAGTCTGTGCTGTAGAGCTATGCCACGAAATGAAAGTGATGTTACGTACGCCTTTCGTGCGCTTTTGCGTCATATTATTAATATAATAACATCATGTAACAACATGTCACAACCACATGGCTATACAGTCAGTATATGAATGTGTCGAACAATGTTGGAGACGCCAGGGCTGCTAACTCTCACGCATTGACCGTGAGACTCACGCATTTTGACCAAATCTCACGCTCTCACGCTGTCTTACAATATCTCACGCACAGCAAACAAATGCTGAGATATCTCACGCATGAATATCTATCTCTTCATGAATAAAACGCTGAAATATCTCACGCACAGCAAAAAAAATCTTACAATATCTGAAAACAGTCACTTTAGAATGCACCAAATTGCACAAATTGAAGTTATAAAATGCAAAAGCTCCTTACCGTGGGAGGGGGAAAACCCCCTTCCCCCCCCCTCGGTCGCTTTGCTCCCTTGCATCTCACTCTCACCTATCACCCAATGTTGACAGCCCTGAGACGCTGAGTACATGAGTCAAATTCTAGCATTCTCAGTGCATGCTAGCATGATATCTCGCATAATATCCTATATACATGTACAAAAATAGGTTGTGCAATACATACACAACATCGTACAATACATGACATTGAAGTTTAGCGAAGAACTATATGATGGAAGGTTGAAGTCTCAGACATGTCCGAAATATAAATGAACATATTGATCGTGTTTTGTATGGTGACCACGTTTTCGTATATTAAGTATTATTAATGAAATGCTCCTTAGCGGTGGGGATACGATACAAATTCTGTGTATTTTGATGTCATGTTGTTCTGCTTGCAGGTCTCAGCAAGTGGGTTACAGTGAGGGGTACCAGCAAGGCCTAGCTCAAGGCTACAGGGATGGCTTCACGGCTGGGAAGAAACAGGGTATCATAATAGGAAAGAAGGTAAACAAAGTTGTTCTGTGTGTCATGTGAACAGTTAACGGTGAACGTCCATGTAGCTGCAACCCTTGAATTAAATACAAGAGCTGCATTCAGTCATTAATTCATTTGTGTAGTATTGTATATTTTTATTCTTAAACGTAGGAATCCTGTTTTGAGGCCTTAGATGCTTTTGGGACTCCAGGATTAAAAAGTTAGTTTCTACCTCTCGCAGTAACATATGATTGCTCTTCTGTTGTAGGTTGGATACATACATGGATTTGCTATATCTTATCTTACTCTGTTTGAAACAATTTCATTTGATGATGAAAAGGACAGGAGTAAACACAGGTACATCATGAACAAATCCACCCTTAATTTATACTTTTTTCCCATATTTATTTGTCCAAAGCATGCCCAAAGATATTTGTTATTTGTAATTACATACATATTATGGTAATTTCTATGGAGCCAATTAAACTACATCTGTATAGATAAACTATCCCCAAAATCCTAAATCGGTGTGATCTGAACATATGGTAGCATTTAAGGGTAACCTATAATTAGTGGAACTATGCTTGCATGGATAACGCCTGTTGTCTTGTAATTGTCTTTGCATATTTGAGTCACATTAATGATGTATGAGTGTTTTAGGACATGTTAGCCAACTAGAAACACTATGTTGGCCAAGCAGTGTGAGTAAGTATTGTAATGGTCAGGAAAATATGAAAACGGTCGGGAGATTGTTCAAATTCCTTAATTGGCAAAAAATAAAAGGCACCCAGTAATTAGGCCGCAATTAAAAAAATCTTTCTTTGCCCTCACCCGATCCAGGCTGAAAAGTTTGGTAGGTACTAGTAGGTAGGCTTTTTTAAGGGGGGTCTTTTTACAAATTCAGCATGGTGTCTACATGTTTGGGTGTGCTTGTGTGGAAATACCTTTTATGTTGAATGTTTGTTTTGCTTGGTACATATAATGTATTGCCTACAGATTTATATAATGTACAGTGATACCATTTGTAAAAAAAAAATGGGAAAGATCAATAACATTTTTTGAGCCGGCCCATTTTTGCCGTGTCGGTCGGGTGAGGGCAAACAAACGATATTTTTATTATGGCCTTAGTGTTGCCCCAACATTGCCTCTACCTTGTGAGTGTACATATTTTAGAGCAGGTAACCTAGAAAGCTCTCAATTCAATCTTTTACAGACGAAAGATCAAGGCTTTGTGCGATCTAATAGAGATGGTTGACAACTTTCCTCTCAGTGATCTCCAGTACGACAGTTTCTTTGAGGACTTGGAGAAAATAAGAGCCAAATACAAGCAGGTATGTAAATGTCATAGGTAAGGAAGTGCATGGCCCGTGTTTAACACTAGTCACAAAAAAGTAGTAAATATGCAAATGGATATGAATGGTGGTTTGGTATCAGATATATGGTGGCTACTGCCACCAGTACAGTTGCTATGGACGTTTTCTTATTTGCTGTATAATCATAGCTTTCGTGTAGTAATTTTCAAAGGGTCAACCATCTCTAGGAATATATGATAAGTTCTCGAAGTCATTTAACCTTGGGTCACATGGTGTTTACAAGATTCAACGTCTATCATACCTACCAACCATAGACTGACTTGCAAAGTAGATTTGTCTAAAATTATGAACGTTACATGAAGATAACTCACACGAACACGAAGTAAATTATAAGCTCTTTGAGAAACAACACCTACTTAGGCATCCCTGTGAAAGTTTCTGAGGTCTGTGTGTGAGTCGAGAGTGCCGATGCCACCGTTTTTTATTACTAAAGCTTGTTTCCTCCGCTAAGGTATGCTCACTGCTGAACGTCAGTTGTACGATAGACGATGACGAGGAGCCATCGTATGCGTTTTAATCAATGAGATAGAGGAACAGAGGAGGAAGGGGGAGGAATGTTGGTGAAGGCATCTAGGACTGGCCTGCAAGAAGCCCTCCTTGGCATCACACGTGAGTAAACTTGTCATTTGGTTGTTTTGTTCCCACAGAGTGACAGAGACGGTCATTTTAACACCGGGACAGAGGTCACCAGTGTTCCTTGCAATGCGTGTTGCACTAAGCATGATTAAAACATTGTAGGAAGTATGGAAATAGCCTTGCTACGATTTGAGCAAGCCAAGGTGTTGTTCAGATTCAGTTTTTTGTGTATTTTATTAAAAAATTGCATTTCGTCCTGTCTTTTTATTGGCCTGGTGCATGTCTGGTGAATGACAAATATTTTTTTTTAAACTTTTTTTGTGGTTGGTTTATGCATTTTTTAAGCTGCAACAAGTGATACAACAGTTTCTGTCCCTAATGATCTGATCCCTGAAATACACTGCCAGGAACATAAACAGAAAACCAAATTCAAGGCTGCACGGCCCAAAAGTCTATGGAGTCTGCTAGGCTGTAGTTGCTTGATTTTTTGTCTAGCACCAATAATTTTTGATCACAGGTCGAAGGTTCTGCCGTCCGGCTTAATTCTCTTCCATCGTGAAATTTGGACGAAGTTGGGAGATTGTGTTGCTTTCAAGGTGGGGCTATGCTGGATAGTTGTTGCCACATGCGAATGCATCATGGATACAGAAAAGAAATGCAACTAATGCAATGCTGCTATAGTGATTAAAGTAATAGCAAATTGCATAATATATATTATGTTGAATTTGTCTAAAAATATTGATCACATAGGTTTCTATAGATGTAGGCGAGTTTTGTGGACTTCTACGTATAGTGAGATTAAAGTAGCAGCAAATTGCATATATTATGGTAAATTTGCCTAAAATTATTGATGACAGAATTTTCTACAGATAATGATATTGTAAAATATTGATTGGTGTTATATAAAATGCTTTTTTTTATTGGTTGTGAATACATGCGCATGTACAATATGCATCGTTGGGAAACTATACTATCAGTATTTAAATTTAAAAAAATTTAACAGCTGGTCACAAAGAACCAGTTGGTTGAAAGTGTAACTGTGTTTTCTTATCATTCTCAAATGGTTTTATATAAGCTACATATGAATGATGTATTTTAGATTTCAGGCTATTTTTGTATGTATACTAAGATCTCCCTGATTTCTATAATAGCCATGAAATACATTGTAACCATTGTGTATTCTGAAAATAGGGATTCAGCATAAGAGAAATGGGGAAATGTTAAAAAATGAGAAAGCAAGCTTGGTTTGCAAGGACAATAAACTAAAGTAAGATTCACAGAACTTGACTCTAATGTTAATGTACTAAAATAACGGTGTACGTTTGTTGCATTTATAAAAGGAGTACACAGGTAAACAGCACGTTTACTGTATGCCGCTGAACTGTGTAGGTAAGTATTGCTGTAGTGTTGTGCTTTTACACTGAACATTTGTACTTCCTCGCTAGGCACTGCATGCCATATAAAAAGGTTTTAGATTAGACAGTGCAACAAATAACAGCTTACATGTATTATGGGAAATTTTATTAACAGAACACTTGCGCTCATTTCGAACAATTAATTTAAGTCGACGTAACTTCTGTCGCATACATTTGTTATTGATAATCGATGCGAAACAGTGTGATCGTTGTGACGTGCGCACTGATGAGATTCACAAGCAAATTAAACCTAATATTATAAACATCTCTTATCGTCTCAAGTTCAGCTTAAACTTCAAAAGTTTAACAAATAAAATCACAGCCGACGCTATATGCTGGACAGAATTGCATCAAACCTGTTTGATAACTATACATTGCTTGTTTCGAGGAAACGGCACTGTCTGGTTTGGAATAATGGCAAAATAACAACCACTACTACAGCTTTAACGACGACTGCTTTTATACACATAATTACTGTTAGAAGCAGTAAGATTTCTAAGGGTCGGCCGACTTCTCATTTTGAGGGTTAAGGCTAACATTGCTACTCACAAAACACTTTGTAGGTACGTGTTGGTATACTGTAGGACACAGCAACCTGGTGCTGGCATGCAGTATGCGGAACCATGCTGTTTACAGTTATTGTAATTGGTGAGCACTCTTCTCACACTAATCAATAGGTAGAGAGCTGCACTTTCACCTCATATAATTATAAATGCACTATGAACTGGTACAAACTATGCACCTTACACACATTCAACACTCATCAAACGACAGTAACACTATGTACATAGCTGTACTTCCCCACAGTACAAAAGTACTAAGTTATGGTAACTCTATGCAAGCAATTTCACCCAGTACAACAACTGGTAGTGCTGGTAGTGCCATACATGTAGGTAGCTTCACTCTCGCTGCTTTATGGAATTATTCACCGAGCAGCGGTACCAATATGTAAATGGCCGTAAATAAATGTCTGAACCATCCCAACGAACTTCATGTACACATCGCATCATAGAAAAATGCACGAATGCAGGCCACGCAGTGAACACATGGCTCACAATGAACATCCGAACCAGGCAGCTCACATGGGAAACAGATGGAATACCTATGGTACTCACCTAGTAAACCCCCAAGGTCACAGTGAGAACACAATGCTCACACTGTAAATATGTGGCCGACACTGTAAACGCGTGGCTCACACTGTAAAGATGTGACTCACAGTCTCACACGATGAGAACACGTGATTCACATAGTAAACACGTGACCCACACTGTAAACACATGGCTCACACGATGAGAACACGTGACCCACGCGCAAAACACGTGACTTACACGACGAGAACACGTGACTCACGCGGAAACACGCGACTCACACGACAAGAACACGTGGCTCACACTCTTAAGCACGTGCCCCGCAAAACCAGAACACGCGACTCACGCGCGGAAAAAACACGCGATTCACACGGCGAACACGCTGTTCGTGTAGCTGACACCGGCCGTCGTCAGATGCTCCTTGTCGTGCAGCGTCACGCAGGTGGCATGCGACGGCAGCCCGTCGCGCGCCATGCTCACGACGAACTTGCTGATCCCGGTATTGGGGCTCGTGCGCAGTGCGGCGCGCCGCCCGCCCGGACACTCGCAGCGCAGCGCGTCCACCAGGTGGCGTATGAATTCGCGCAGGAAGCCGCCGTGCGAGGTGACGAGGACGTTGGCCGCCAGCTGGGGAATGTCGTAGTCGTCGATCGAGTTCGAGTCGCAGCTGGAGACTCGGTGAATGCTGCGGACGCGAGAGAGAGAACGAGTTAAGAAAAGAAACAAAGAGAAGAGAAGAGAACGAATGAGAGAGAGGGAGGGAGGGAAGGAGAGGAGGGGGGGGGGAGCGAGAGAGTGTTGGCATAGATCACAGGGCTACCACTGGCATTCGCCACCTTTGTAAATTGCAATAAATAAACAACAATAAATAACAGTAGCGATTTTACTACATTAAGTTACTGCATAGATCGGGCTAGTGTTGTAACAGTTGGGAACGTCGATACATCTTTCAAGAATGAGATGTTTCCTTAGTATCCTAGCGCGTCCAGGGGTGACAGCATGTACCAGGGAATGTGAGAAATCTGGTATAGATGCGCGAGACACGGTGCAATGTAATGGTATGCTGACCTTAAAAAATCCCTGAGAATGGTCTAGATTTATAAATATATCCTGCTAAAGGATAAGTGTACCCATTAGCTCCTACAATCTGGCGCGGTGCACCCCTGCTAGTTAGATGGATTTCTGATGGTTTTTATATGCAGGAATTAGATGAGGAACAAGCTGAACAGCATGAAACACTGTAGGCGAGGGTGCTCTTGTCCAAATTGGTTAAAATAAATTATGAAAAAATCTAGTGGGCCAGGCAGCTTTTAGAGGTGTGCGATCAAAAACACATTTCATTTAAAATGTCTAATTCTCAGTTTCAGTGTGCATACCGACAGCAACATTGGTAAATGCAGTATTGAGAGAAATGATTGTTCTCTCATCGCAGACTAAACCTATTGCCGTTTAAATTTGAAGATTAGAGTAGGAGAATGCAGGCATGGCCATGACACACTGACGTAAGCACAGGGAATGTCCTGCCATGTGAATTGTAATCACAGGCTGTGATATACTGACATCTAAGCATGGCCATGACAGGAAAAATGTGTAAGCACGCCAATAATGCACTAAAATGTAAGCACAAGTAACGTGTGCTGACATGAAGATTATAATCACGGGGCAGCGATATGCTGGGGCAATGCTATAAGCATGGCCAAGACGTAGGAATGAGAAAGCTTGTCCATAATGCACTGACATGTAGGCACAGGTGCCATGTGCTGACATGAAATCACTGAGTGCCAATCATTTCCTTTACACAAGTTAATGATATACACTACAGACTTATAGCCTGTGCACCATAGTTCACTCCAAAAAGTATGACAAATTAGACTCGTAGACAACTTAAACTACTGTATACGCCATATTTTTCGCGTACAGATATTTTTGCGAATTCAGACTTACCGGTCAATTTCGCGAGTGGTTAATTTCGCGGTCGGTGAATTATGAATTATTCGGTATGAATTATTTGTGTGTTGTTATTTTCGCGGTCGGGGACGCTTTCTTGAAATTCGCAAAAATTAAACCGCTGCGAAATATACAGCGTATACAGTAGTTATCATTAGAATATATTATATTAGACTAGTGACGTTTCTAGAAACGAGTTCCGGACAGCGGACGTCTCGTAGAACTTCGACGGCTAGGTCATGCGACTACCGGGCACCCCGGGAGCCTCCGCGCGCATCAGAGCGAGCCGCGCGCAACACTTACGCATTCCCCTCGGAAAACAGCGACACGTTCGGACACGCGTTCATCTGCGACAGGCTCGTCGCTGGCGATCGCGAGGGCGCCACTATCCTGGCGAGCAGCGGTGACGACTGCTGCGCGTCCGTCACGCACAGCGTCAGGTTCTCGCACGTGCGCACGAGGTGCGACTCCGGCGCCGCCGCCGTCTCGTCGCCGCTGTCGTCGAGCGTGAAGACGCACGTAGATGGCGCCGCCGTCGCCGTGCGGGCGCCGTCTCGCACCGACGTCGAGGCTTGGAACGCGTACGCCGTTCTGCCGGTTGTTACGGAACTGTGCGCGTTCTCGTTGCCATGGTTGCTCGTGCTGACGTGGTTCGCGCTCGCCGCCACGGCGCAGTTCTTCTGTTCGGCCGCCACGGCGCAGTTCTTCTGTTCGGCCGCCGCCAGGGGGCGCTCGCCCCCGCGGTTGCTCGGACTCGCGCACCGCTGCTGCTGCTGCTGCGGCCAATTGTCTAGATCACAGCTATCATCGGTTCGCGAGCGTTTCTTTTCTGTTCGCGAGCGTTCGATGCCCGGTGGGGACCACTCCTGTTCGCAGCAGCTCCCCGAGTGCTGGCGCTTGAAGCTGTCCGACGCGGTGCTGCCCTCTGCTGAGCTGTCCTTGCTCAACGCGCTCGCGACAATGCTTTGGCACAGACTGCGGAAAAATTCTACCGCACGCTCCCTCATCTGCAAAAATGTGACGGTAAAGGGAGGTGAAGACGGCTTTACCGAAGTGGGATTTGGTCGACAACGGTTTCCGTAACATGTTGTCTGACTTTCAGCGCATGGTCTAGTGACTTCACGATTCACTCAGATTTCAGAAAGGACAATAGACGTTTCCGTTGCCTGCACAGCGCAACGGAAAAAGTGCTCAAAGTGGCTGTACGTCCAGAACCAGTTAGTTTTTGGGCGATCACACTTAGGTGATCAACAATAACACGCCGTGGACTACCCATCACCGGCCACCTACCTGCTGCACGGTCTCCGCTCCTTCCGGGATGTATTCATGGATGGGCAGCTGAGCTCTCTGCGCAGCCACCTTCAGCTCTTTGAAGCTCTTGCCCTCAATGTTGCCAAATTTTCTCTCTCGCAGACGTGCATCCTTCACGATGCTACACGTCGTCAGCGGGTTTGCTGTCAGGATGGCTTCGGCAGTCTGAAGCGAGAAGCCAACGCGATTTCATTTCATAACCAAACATTGTACATTAAATCTTTAAGTTTTCCCCCATAATTTTGAATTAAAATCGGATTACTGGATACTCTGGCGAGCGGCCAGTGTTTACATAGCATTATTGGACTGGCACATAATGTGACAGAAAATAACTAATTATTCCTGTATTGTTAGTAACAGTAGTTATGTTCGCACACGTTACCTGGGTGGCACGTGTAAGATCACTGCTGTGGACATGTGTGAACTCCTGATCTTTCAACCTCTCAGCAACTAGCTTAGCCTGATTCAGCCCCAGCTCTGAGAGAGGACTGTTCGATTGTCCTTTATTGGCAAAGAAGAGAAGAACAAACAAGCAGCGACATTATAAACACAAGAGAGTTCTTGCTATATAATAAATGTCTGTGGATATGATATAATAAAACAAATTTAATATGTATATGTATATATAATTATGAGTTATTACAGTGTGTATGCATGTGTGTGGGTGTGCGTGTGCATGAGTTTGTGCACACGTGCGTGTGTGTGCGCGTGTGCATGTGTGAATCATTGGCTACTTTGTAATTATGGTAATAGGACAAAACAATTTAATAATATAATGAAACCAAACCTTTTCGGTCAAGTTCCAGTACTATTTTGAACTCGCTAATCTAATATAAGTATAACATGAAAATAAACAGAGTTACGTTTATAGGTACCTCAAGATGGTACATACCTTGAATTATACTGTCTTTATTTGCGACGGTCTCTCCACTGCAACAAAATTGTTTCCGAAAAAGATTAGGAAAATGTGAAATAACATGTATGCTGAAAATGCAAGTTTCCATAGTTGACAAGCACTGAGCATTTTACATAATTTTATATATTATATAACGTCTGCAATTCATTTATGCAGGACACGCAAGTGCATATCCACAAACATACACACATGCACTCACATGTCCTTTTAAGGAGAAACCTCGAAATAAACTAGATAAATGTGTTTTATGCACAGATGCACTTACTGTCTGACTAGTGTTAGAGCAAACACCAGCATCGTTATTGACGTTAAAGTCACAGTGCCAGCAGATGCTCACACAACAACTGGAATCTGTAGCAGTAAAAAATAGAAAATTGCGCACATAGCTGATTACATGTACACACACATGTGATGCTACAATTTTAACAACACAGTGGCTACGCGTCCGGTTAACGGACGCCCAGCTTCCAAGCTACGCGTCCGGACATCCATTTCAGACAAGATCATCAGGCGTTAGCAACAAATTGCTGCATGGAAACGCGTGCGTTGCGTTGTTTGTTGTCAATTTTGTACAGACATCTAACATTTATTAAACTGCACAACAAAAACCGTACCGGTGCATAACGTGTATCACTGTATTTCATGGTGAGGCCCCAAATCTACGTCACGATTAAAGGCCACGCCCCTTTTCAAATCGTTGATTTTACTGGATTTACTATTGTTTTAAAGACATTTACCTGCGGGTTCTTTCACACTCCTGTGTTTCCTTCGTAAACTAGATATTAACTATGACATGTATATTTCCTATTTGCCACTGTAAATTGTATATACACGACTTATGCACAAATAAATATCTTAAATCTTGAAAAAAAAAGTTACGAAAACACATTTTTTGGATAAAATACCTAAACATAAGTAATAATATGGTAAAAAATTATTGTATAGTGTTTTTTACTGAAAGAAAATATAGTTGGGTTCACGTAAGAAATGGATGACCGGACGTGTAGCCTGGGAGCTAGGCGTCCGGTAACCAGACGCGTAGCCACGACATTTAAACAATCACCTTAATTTGGCCTCACCAGATAAATAATTTATCCTGAAGTCAATGGTTTAACAAAGCACCTTAATTTACACACTCATGTAATTACATGTTAGTGTGTATATCGGTATTCCACGGTGTTGTCACTAATTGCTACCATGAGTAACACAGCACAACCTCGCGATGTTACAGCATATATGTACAATTAAAAACACAACTGCCTATTGCACTGCATATATTTCTCGTGACAGTGGCATGGCAATAGTGATAAGAGAGCAAGACTAGGTTGACGTGTTTCATGATCATTATATGTTCACACCACAGATACCCTCTTTGATATTGTCAAGGGCTATACGCTAGGCAAGCCTATATACTATAGTATTATTAGTATATATAGCGATACCACACAGCCACACCGGCACCAGGTTCAGGTCGTCTACCACAAGACACTTGGAACGTCTCAATAAAAAAAAAAAATGTAAACACGAAATGTATTTACTACCAAATTCTTAATGTTTCTCTACTCTATGTCGGCTATTATTGCCGATAATTACCCGTAAATGCCGGTCAAATGCTCATCTGCAACACACATGTACACCGCACGCAGTAAGAGACTCTGAGGACATGAATATGAAGAGAACATAAATATGATACTCTCTTATTCATGTTGTTTGTGCACAGGGCGGGCGTGCGGTGTACTTGTGTAGGTTCAAGGATAGAGAACATGGGTCCCAATAAAACCAATGTCATTTACATCAATATAAATATAATATTATATCAATATAATAGGTTAGGGTTATGGTTAGGGTTATTGTTAGGAATAGGGTTAGGGTTTGGGTTAGGCACATTGGTTTTATTGGGACCCATGTTCTCTATCCTTGGGCCGTTGCGGATGAGCATTTGACCCGCATTTACGGGTAATTATCGGCAATAATAGGCAAAATAGAGTAGAGAAACATTAAAGGAACAGTAGCCTCTAGGTTCTAGGGTTATTTTCAGCTAATTTAGGTTATAATTGCGCTACATAAAAAGTTTCATGGTTCAATCACCATTAGAAATATTTAAAAAAAATGTTTTAAAACTAACGACTACAGTTTGATTACAACGACGGTGGCGCCACTCAAAGCGCACGATCTGAGAAGTTGCGCAAAACCACTTTCCAGCCAAGGGCTACAGACCGAGGGTATTTCTTATTTATTCATTTAAAAGCAAAAGGATTGTAATATCTTATAAACGACATATAGTTTCAGTTATAATATGGATAAATTTGCCCTAAAATGAATATCGTTCGGTTAAATAGCATTTAGGTATAAATATAATTGCACTTTTGTGATTAGCCCTCGGTCATTTACCTGCAAAATAAAAATGCAAATACGCAACTTTTTCAGGGTGGCAGCACGGTCGCGGGTGTCATGGCGCCGTTCAAATTTCGTAGCGTTGATGTGTAAATAATTAATTAAGTATCTGGTGACAAATACATGTGGGTATAGACGATTTGTTATACAGTAAGTACAGTTGTATGCAGTAAAATCCTAGAGGCTACTGTCCCTTTAAGACTTTGGTTCAAGAATAGAGAACATGGGTCCCCATAAAACCAATGTCATTTACATCAATATCAATATAATAGGTTAGGGTTATGGTTAGACCAAATAATTCTGTCCCATATAACCTTTTTTATATTTTGGTGTTGGTTATTGGGACAGAACAAGGCTCATTGAAATTTCGTGAGATCGCATGCAAAATGCATGCGCTGCGAATGCGGCCCGTACGTCGCTATTGGCGTGAAAAAAAAACCTACCGTTCCCTTCTACATGGCTTTACCTTGCTACTGATATGTGTATACATTCACTTCAATCGTTATTCACTTCTTAAAAGATTGTTTTTCATAAACCCCGCTTCGTTCCCCTTTCCTAAACTACATCGCCATTTACAAACAATCAGACCAATCAGAGCGAGTCTTACAATAGCCTGGTTCTCGCTTGTATCTGTGGCGCTGCAGGAGGCCTGATAGACTCGCTCTGATTGGTCTGATTGTTTGTAAATGGCCATGTAATTTAGGAAAGTGGAACGAAGCGGGGTTTATGAAAAACAATCTTTTAAGAAGTGAATAACGATTGATGTGAATGTATACACATATCAGTAGCAAGGTAAAGCCATGTAGAAGGGAACGGTAGTTTTTTTTTTGCGCCAATAGCGGCGTATGGGCCGCATTCGCAGGGCATGCATTTTGCATGCGATCTCACGAAAGTTCAATGAGCCCCGTTCTGTCCCAATAACCAACACCAAAATATAAAAAAGGTTATATGGGACAGAATTATTCGCCATTCGGTCGGTTCAAGGATAGAGAACATGGGTCCTAATAAAACCAATGTCATTTACATCAATATAAATATAATATTATATCAATATAATTGGTTAGGGTTATGGTTAGGGTTAGGATTAGGGTTAGGGTTAGAATTAGGGTTAGGGTTAGGTTTTATAGGCATATTGGTTTTATTGGGACCCATGTTCTCTATCCTTGGGCCATACATTTCGTGTCAACATTTTTTTTTTTTTGAGACGTTCCAAGTGGCAAGTCAAGTGAAGTGGCTGAATACAGTGAACTGTGAAGTGCCTGTGCGGTCTAGCCTACGGTCTAGACTTAGAAGTTATTAATCAGCTCTTTGCAGAACAATCAAATGCAGATATAACAAACACTTTCACGTTTAAATATTGCATGTTACCATTAAGCTTGCTCATTAACATTAACACACATTACTCTCACATCAAAGCAGACCTAATTTTAATGTTAGATGAACTAAATGAATGAATGAAGCCGTGACGACTTATAAACCCACGGCGAGTGTTGTGGATGCTCTTTTGTACACGGGCCACTGCAGCCCACTAGGTTTTCTCGCGAGACGTGACTCATCGCGAAGGCAAACATGGCGGTAAGCATGAGAATCTTCTAGTTCTTTGAAAATAATTGAAATGCCTCCGGTTGTAGCTAAATTATTATTTGTATACTATACTACACATTGAAGATATGCGGGTTGTGCATCGTGCAAATATGATTACCTAGTTGTAAATGATAAAACCTATTGTTAGACTATTAAGTTTTCACTCGGTGAATTATTTGGAACAAAATGAATGGAATTATGGATCTCCGCCGGGGTTGGGCATGTGAGGAATTGACTCATGTTAAATGCTGAAAATGTTACATAGCAATCATTAATGTTTAATTATATCGGCACAGCGGATAGATAGAAAACTAGCGAGCTATATTATTATTTTGGTTACAACCGTATTAAGGGTGGTGTGTGTCATCCAATTACTGTATATTAAAGTGTAAATGTGTAATGTAGGTACTAAGTCCGGTTCAAGGATAGAGAACATGTATCCCAATAAAACCAATGTCATTTACATCAATATAAATATAATATTATATCAATATAATAGGTTAGGGTTATGGTTAGGGTTAGAATTAGGGTTAGGGTTAGGGTTAGGCACATTGGTTTTATTGGGATACATGTTCTCTATCCTTGGGCCCTAAGTCCCACTTCACTAAAAAGTAAAAGTAAAAATTATCATGATAGTTCCAGGGTTCGAAATTAACGCTCACACACTCGCAAAATGCGAGTGGATTTCCGAAATTGCAAGTAGAAATGATAAGCACTTGCATTTTTGTGCGAGTGACATAATCCGTTGTGATGACTATCAAAATCCAACATCACATATCCAGGCATTTTAAAAGTAACAAGTTGTCAACATAAGTCATAACAGAACTAGACCAACAAATTTCTGCAAAATTATAAACACGTACTGTCTACAAACTGAGTAAGGATTATAAACCTTGCGTGATCGGCCGCTACCGAGAGTATTCTATCTTCATGCTTTGTATCCTGGTTTAATATAGTCGTCTCAACATTATATAACATTTATAAAGTAACTAAAAAGATAACGTTTTTTATTGAAGTGTTAGCATATTATACACTACTACAAAGATAATTATATTAAAAATGCGAGTGTTTCGGATTTTGCGAGTTGAAATTTGACCCACTCGCAAAAAAATTGCGAGTGGTTTCAAACGTTAAATTCTACCCCTGAGTTCTGAGGTTGTTTTAACTCAACTTTATGGCATCCTCTTATATCCACTGTATATGCTAAACTTATAACCTTTCATGAAATTTATTATTGTTAGGTAAAGGTTGGCATTCCCTCTTGCCAGGGGCGTAAATCCGTACCGAGGAGTGGGGGGGATGATCGGCGATAGCCATCACACCAGGGGAAAAAATACACGGGGGCGGCGGGCGATTTCGCCCCCGAAATGCCAAAAAGAGCCCCCGAAAACATGATATCGGGGGCGACCCCAAAAGCAAAAGTCGCCCTGGAAATCGATTGTCCAGGTCGGTCCCGCGCCTTGCCGATCTCGCTCGGCCTCTGCCGCTAGCGGCAGCCGGTTCCACGGTGCGGTAGAATTCCTGGTACGGTGTGGCTGTCAAGTGTTTATCATTAAGCATGCATGTGTGTACTGTACTGTATTGCATTCAATCAAGCGCGCCGCCGCCCGCGCGTATATATACGTGTGTGCCTGTGCGCGTGCTTGCGTGTGTGCCTGCGGGCCTGCTTGCGTGTGTGCCTGCGCGCGTGCGTGCGTGCGTGCATGCGTGCGTGCCTGTGTGCCTGCGGGCGTGCTTGCGTGTGTTCCTGCGCGCGTGCATGTGTGCGCGTGCGTGCGTGCCTGCGCGCGTGCGTGCCTGCGCGCGTGCGTGCGGGCGTGCCTACGTAGACCCGTAGGACCAACGACCCGTAGGATTATAGAACGGTAATCCATGGAAAATCCTAATGAAATTCACACGTATATTTTTCCCTGGCAGCACACTCGTGTGTCATTCCCGATTGTAGCTTTTTTGTCAATATCCCGAAAGAGTTTTGCTGTCGCTCTCTCATAGTCCAGCAATACCAACCCTACATTTTAGTAGTGATTTAGTAGTGATTTTAGTAATGATTTAGTACCACGCTGAAACAATCGTGCCCCCCCCCCCATACTTCAATCAATG
>NW_014577557.1:153273-157310 GCF_000485595.1 Priapulus caudatus | reverse complement strand
CCTCAAAGGCACATTGTGTTCAATGAAATAATCCGTGAATCTCACTTCTGCGTCAAGACAGACAATTCTCTATATCTGCTGCAAAGAAGCTTGATATATTGGGTGTATAGATTCCACTGCACCCGCATAGCACTTATGCTTTTGAGAGACTATATGCCTCTGGCAGTCACTCCTTCCTCCGTGCCCCACTTGAAAGTCTGTCTTGCATACCATGCAATAGCCATGATTAACACTGAATTGTACTGTAGGCTATACAGTTATACATACATTTAAAATAACTCATTTCTCATGCATTATGCTGAAATTGAAACAATCACATTTCTTTCTTTTTTCTTCTTCCTTCTTTCTTTTTGTTCTCTCTTTTTTTGAATCTCAAGGGTGGATATTTGTACAGGCCAACCCCTCTCCTTCAAGAGTGGGGGGATGCATCCCCCCATCCACCCCCGGGATTTACGCCCCTGGCTCTTGCTTGATCAAGCCTGTTTGTAGCAATTTTGATCATCTAATTCTTACTCTTACTCTTACGTGATCATTACTTTCATCATGTGCCATATTCGAAGGATTAGGATCTTATCAGTTTAGATTCTTCGTTTCTGACATTCCATATTGGAATTCTTGGATTTCTTCCTTTTTGGTTAATAATTGTAAAATTGAAGCTTTTTCTACTTTGAGCTGCAGTGTTTATCTGTTTATTTGATCAACTTTGTCTCTACTCGTCTTTGATATAGTCCCCCTGACCTTGAAGACTAATCTTTATGAGGTTACTTAAGGTACAACTGGACTAACTAGTAATGCTTTATATATTAAAAATTAAAATCTTTAAAATGATTTTCATACCCCTTATTTCAACCCTAGAAATTACTCGGTGTATCTTCAGTGGTCTTCCCAGGCCGTTTATGCATGTCTGTTCTGACATACCTTCAAAGCTAATTTGCAACTTTCCGTAAATCCTGTAAAATGCCATAGTACACTAGCATATATATGTCTTTATTCCCACATGTGCTTACTTTTGGAAATACCAATACAGTCATGCTGTGGTATTCACCAGATTGATAGGTCTCTAAGCTGAATAAGTGCTCATAGTTGTGTATTGGGGGCCTCCTGAAATTTTTGAGGGAGAACCCTGTATGTTGTTCTGTTATGCATTATGAGCATGAAGATACAATGAAGTTTTCCTAGCAGTTCCTAGAAGTTTTCAGTATAGATTAATGTAGTTTTTAGCTCACCTTGACATCGTCAAGCTGAGCTATTGCCATGGGTCGTCGTCCGTCGTACGTCCGTCAACATTTGGCTACGATCAACGATAACTCAGGAACCATTAGACCCACATGTTTGAAATTGGGTATAGTTGTTACTGCTATGCTCCCATATTGAACGTCCTATTTTGGAGCACGCCAGTCGACGTACTTTCGAGCCACGGCAATTTTTTGGCAAAAATGGGAATTACCATTAGTTAGTTCAGGTTCAACGGATTTTGCTCATTTTTGGTATGTAAATGAATAAGGGCTAGGGGTTTTGATATTTAAAAAAAAATTATGCAAATTAGGTAGGTTTTGGCAATTATATAGCATGTTATATAGACACGCAGATAACAGTGTGGTGTCACACTCGTCTGGTTCGTTTTACAAGATTTCATTGACAATATCTTTAATACAACATTCGGTATTTCCTATCACCTGCCGATAAAACATCTATATTAGAGTAAAGTTTTACAAAAACATGTCGGAACGCAGATAACCTATTTATTTCGCAATGCCATCGCCTAAGAAACATCAAAGCGGGTATTAGCGCCATCTTACCGTCACAAAGTTGTGATTCATTTCGCTCATCTGACATAGTCATGCCAGCTTGTAGATCGCATGATCGTCCGTGCCGGTCCGTGACCGTCCGTCCGTGCGATCCGTCCGTTGCGTCGTCAACAGTGGGCACAAATCTTAAACCGCTCGATCTGTCATCTCTTTCCTCTGTCCGTTGGCATGGCAATCCGTTCATTAATAATGTGACTCCGGTTCCCATCCATGTGTATCATTGCCCTCCTAAGAAACCGCTCTGGCGTGCTCTGACTTAAAAATTTGTAATGCGCTATTCGGGCACGTGAGGTGGTAATCGAAAACGGTGGGATTCGAAGTGCGGGCGTGTCAAGTCAAAGGTCAAGAGGTGTAAAATAAGGGGGAACATTCACTCCTTAACTTAAGGTATAGGGAGGAAATGCAGAATTGCGGCACAAATCTAAACGGTCTCGACCTAGGCTTGTGATAGTCGGTGTATAGCATCATGGTAGGAAAAGCCATCACTGGTGCCGAAATTGGAGGTCACAGGTCAAGGTCAATGGGCACAGGGCAGATTTTTATACACTTTTCTGAGGACATGGTCTGAGACGGAGCGATTGAAAACTTTTTTGTTTTCAGCGGTGACCTAGCATTTTTATGGCTTTATTGAAAGGACCATGAAATGTCCCTTCCGCTGACATGCGAAGAGTCAAGTGTCGGATAACCTTTTGACCCTCAAGAGGAGGGTTAAACATGGATTTGTTGACTGTTATAGGAGTGACCTGCTTTTGCTATTAGAGCCCCTCCCCCACCTCCCCCTTCCCCACCCCTCCCCCCACCCTCCCCTACCCTCCATCTGCGATAGTGGCGTGTCCTAACAATGATGTGTACGCAACTGCGTGTCTGCATATCTGCGCCTAACAAATGTGGTACTACGCACGACTGAAATTTTACGTTCGTAGCAACAGACCTCAGATGAGCCCAGACGCTTGCGCGCTCTTGTGGTTTATAAATTATTTGCGATATACAGATCCGCAACCGTGTGCTACTGACTAGAAAAACTCATACGAAGTAAACACTTCCATGCAACCAATTAACCTTTGACAAAAGTTGTGTTATGGTCAGGGAACACCATTGTCATGTGGTATATAGCAGCTACGTGGAATAAGCGTAGGGTATCCTCTCAATCTTACACGTTACTAAATCTGAATATTATAAAAATGTTAAATGGCGATCATTTAGGTGTAACGCCATCACTCGCCCACATCTCAGACTTTCACATCTCAAACATTTATTTTCACATAATAAATTACACATATAATTATCAGAATATATTATGGAAGAGTTCTTCCATATATACTCTTCGTTTCTATAATGTACGTCGATGGTTGCTCAATTTAAAACTGACTTCTTCTCACTCACTCATTTGTGTCTTTTTTTATAGGGAGCTACAGTGTCATTGACACTTTCATTGTGCTAGGTTCAAAAAATCTGTCGGTGTCCTAGCAAATGATAAACAAATTGTAGGAGCGTGATTATAACTTAAACCTAGTGATTCCACTGATTATGGAACTTTTACTTATGCAAACAAACCCTGAAGTTCTAGGCGATATTCTGATGAATTTCTGGGATCCAAAATGTTTTTGGAAAACTGCCAAGTTTTAATTTTCATCACTGTTTTTGGTGAACATTGTGTTTTGCAGTTGCTTCATTCATGTCTTAATTGCCTATGTTTCATGGGTAAAATCTAATTTATGAATGATGTAAAACCATTCTGCTAGGTTTAATTATAAAAAGATACATGTGTGTAGAAAGAACCACTCTTTAAAAGATATAGTTGTGGTAATTGTGTAGCCTGTGTCACTAAATCAACATATTGACCAGTTAAAAAGCTAAATTAGGCAGCTACATTGTTAGGAAATCTTCCCTATTCTGCTAAATATCAATGTATTACATTTGACAGTTTTTGGTTAGTTTGCATTGTTAGTGTCAGTCCGACGTGACTATATTATAACTTTTATGCATTGCATTATTTTAGTTCTCATTGCAACATGTGAACATTTTGAAAGCGGCCAGCAGAGGAGGAGAGGGGCGAAACCGCTCGTCTGGTAAGCATGTGCACAATTACAGGCGCAGTTTGATGAACAAGTAACAGTCTCTAATACTTCCCGTTTTGTGACGTGACGTGATGTGTCCCATTTGTGTCAGATTGATGTGTCGCATTTTGTGTTGTGTCCCATTTGTAATGAATTACCTTCTATAATAACG
>NW_014577557.1:148392-153263 GCF_000485595.1 Priapulus caudatus | reverse complement strand
GGGGTGTAATCTGAAAACGAGTTGGGATGTCAAAGCTGGGGGTCAAAGGTCAAAAGGTCAAGAGGTGTAAAATAAAGGGAACATTCACTCCTTAACTTAAGGTATAGGGAGGAAATGCAGAATTGCGGCACAAATCTAAACGGCTCGACCTAGGCTTGTGATAGCGGTGTATAGCATCATGTAGGAAAAGCCATCACGTGTGCCGAAATTGGAGGTCACAGGTCAAAGGTCAATGGGCACAGGGCAGATTTTATACATTTCTGAGGACATGGTCTGACAGGAGCGATTGAAAACTTTTTTGTTTCAGCGGTGACCTAGCATTTTTATGGCTTTATTGAAAGGACCATGAAATGTCCCTTCCGCTGACATGCGAAGATAGTAAGTGTCGGATAACCTTTTGACCCTCAAGAGGAGGGTTAAACATGGATTTGTTGACTGTTAACAAAGGATGAACCTGCTTTTGCTATTAGAGCCCCTCCCCCCACCTCCCCTTCCCCACCTCCCCCCACCCTCCCCCTACCCTCCATCTGCGATATGCGCGTGTGTCCTAACAATGATGTGTACGCAACTGCGTGTCTGCATATCTGCGCCTAACAAATGTGGTACTACGCACGACTGAAATTTTACGTTTTCGTAGGCAACAGACCTCAGATGAGCCCAGACGCTCTGCGGCTCTTTGGGTTTATAAATTATTTTGCGATATACAGTATCGGCAACCGTGTGCTACTGACTAGAAAAAACTCATACGAGTAAACACTTCCATGCAACCAATTAACCTTTGACAAAAGTTGTTTATGGTCAGGAAACACCATTTCATGTGTATATAGCAGCTACGTGGAATAAGCGTAGGGTATCCTCTCAATCTACACGTTACTAAATCTGAATATTATAAAAATGTTAAATGGCGATCATTTAGGTGTAACGCCATCACTCGCCCACATCTCAGACTTTCACACTCTCAAACATTTATTTTCACATAATAAATTACACATATAATTATCAAGAGTATATTAATGGAAGTTCTCCCATAATATACTCTTCGTTTCTATAATGTACGTCGATGGTTGCTCAATAAAAACTGACTTCTTCTCACTCACTCATTTGTGTCTTTTTTTATAGGGAGCTACAGTGTCATTGACAATTTCATTGTGCTAGGTGGTCAAAAAAATCTGTCGGTGTCCTAGCAAATGATAAACAAATTGTAGGAGCGGTGATTATAACTTAAACCCTAGTGATTCCACTGATTATGGAACTTTTACTTATGCAAACAAACCCTGAAGTTCTAGCGATATTCTGATGAATTTCTGGGATCCAAAATGTTTTTGGAAAACTGCCAAGTTTTAATTTTCATCACTGTTTTTGGTGAACATTGTGTTTTTGCAGTTTGCTTCATTCATGTCTTAATTGCCTATGTTTCATGGGTAAAATCTAATTTATGAATGATGTAAAACCATTCTGCTAGGTTTAATTATAAAAGAATACATGTGTGTAAAGAAGACCACTCTTAAAAGATATAGTTGTGGTAATTGTGTAGCTTGTGTCACTAAATCAACATATTGACCAGTGTAAAAGCTAAATTAGGCAGCTACATGTTTAGGAAATCTTCCCTATTCTGCTAAATACAATGTATTACATTTGGACAGTTTTTGGTTAGTTTTGCATTGTTAGTGTCAGTCCGACGTTGACTAATATTATAACTTTTATGCATTGCATTATTTTAGTTCTCATTGCAACATGTGAACATTTTGAAAGCGGCCAGCAGAGGAGGAGAGGGGCGAAACCGCTCGTCTGGTAAGCATGTGCACAAATACAGGCGGCAGTTTGATGAACAAGTAACAGTCTGTAATACTTCCCGTTTTGTGACGTGACGTGATGTGTCCCATTTGTGTCAGATTGATGTGTCGCCATTTTGTGTTGTGTCCCATTTGTAATGATTCATTAATTTTTAGTAAATTTTCAACTTTGCATTGCCTTTAAGTCCTCACTTTTTGGAAGGCAATTGCCATTAGGAGACCTGGTAAAAACTACTTGGGACAAAGGGCATGGTAAGTCATATTCACTTTGTCTCGGATTTTTAATGCAGTACTTGATTCTTCTGTTCCTAAATTTCTTTGTGTCTGACATATATAACATTTTTTTTAGACTAACTTCAGTTAAACCCTTGAGATTATACATCATTTCTTGTTTTTTCAAAGTGCTCCGTGCCTTCAAACTGATCGAAAACACTGCACGTGTTATCGGCTTTTCAATCAGCGACAGAAATTTACAGTGTCAAGGTTCGGCACAATAGCGGAGAAATTCACGTAACAAATGATTGGTGCCACCATATAAATCTATATCTGTGGACAATCCTGCCTGCAAAGAGTACTAGTGGGTAAGCTGTAATGAATTCGCCATAGGACTGTTATTTGATCAAGTATTGGGAAAAAAATTGAATTATTATCATAATTATTATTGAACAATTATTTTTTAAATGACTGGAAACAATTTGTAATAAAAATATAAGTATTAATTTATTTATTTTTTTGTGTTTCAAAATGGTGGTGGAAATGGTGAAACTGATTGAAAGCCCTGGTATTTGTTCAGGGCGAGTAGATAAAGCATATAGCTACCTAGCTGCTTGCTTTGCACAGATCACGCGTAGTGCGAAGGACTATGAATTGTCATAGGCGGTGGGTGCGGTGGGCGGGAGGGTTAGGGAGCAAGAGAGCGTTGTTTTGGTGTACATGACATGGATGCACGATGCTTGCCTTGCTGAGATCTCATGCGTTGAGTACCCTAGGGAATCTTATAGGCAGAGGTGAGGCGAGAGTGGGTGCGTGTACGTGATGTGAATGGCTGCGCGCTGCTTGTTTTGCAAAAATACGCATGTGCAGGACTAGGTAATCTTACAGACGGGGCTAGCAACGGTACCTGAGATGAGAGTGTGTTGGCCGCAAGTGTGTGTTGTGTGTGTGTGCTGCGTGCGTGCGTGCGTGCGTGCGTGCGTGTGTGCGTGTGTGTGTATGTGTGTGTGTACATGACATAGATGTGCGCGGCTTGCCTTCCAGAGATCTCGCGAGTGCCGGAGACTAGGTAATCTTATAGACGGGGGTAGCAATGGTACCTGAGATGAGTGTGTGTGTGTGTGTGTGTTTGACATAGATGTGTGTGGCTTGCCTTGCAGAGATCTCGCGCGTGCAGGACTCCGAGGTCGGTGATGGCACGACGTCCGTCACCGTGCTCGCATGCGAGCTCCTCAAGGAAGCCGAGATGCTCGTTTCGAGCAAGATCCATCCGCAGACAATCATCGCCGGCTGGAGGCTTGCCGCCACCGAAGCCCTGCGCGCACTCGAGGCCGCCGCCATCGACAACGGGTACGTAGGGGGCGCCGCCATCGACAACGGGTATGTAGGGGGCGCCGCCACATGCCGCTATTGACAACGGGTACATAGGGGGCGCCGCCGCGCACCGCGATTGACACCGGGTACATGGGGGCCGCCGCCGCGCGCCGCCATCGACAATGGGTACGTAGGGGGCGCCGCCGCGATTGCTGTAGTAGAAATGCGTGCCTTTGCGGTCTTCTCGCACGTTGTGCTGGTGGGCAAAATGACAGTGAAATGTATATCTGCTCCTGAGTTGTTGTTTTTTTCACTAGGTGTAGTGCCTGGGTTAACTAGGATGCATGGTTTTGATCAATGTTTTCTATGATTTTCTGTGCTGACTGTTCCTAAGGTGCTACGGCTTTACTACTTACCGTGGTTTTACTGTTAACCTTTCGACTATCTTCACCCTTAAGTATTTTTGAGAAGCCTGTATTGCACTAGATGTTATCAGTGAGAGCACATGGCACTCGGAAAAAGAGACCTATTAATATTATCTAGATTCACCGTGCGTGACCAAGTTTGAGGCTCTTAACAGAACAAAAACGACGAGCACAATGTCGTAAGCGCTTGCTGGGCACGTCGTCAGGCACCTCAGAAGGTGTCAGTCGCCACCCTAAAATCATCACAAATTAAAAAAACCCAGAGTCGAATCGATCCGTGTCTGAAATCGCCGACGATCTACTGTCGTGACGTGTGACGTGCACTCTGGGGCAAAAAAAACCCGAGACGAATCTCTCCGTGTTTGAAATTGCCGGCGATCTGTCATCGTCGTGACATGTTAAGTGAGCTCGGGGGAGGGGGGGGATCTCTGTGTGGCGGCTGAGAAATTTGAACCGAGGACAGTGTGAATGCAGGGCGGAAACGTAGGTTGTCCAGTGCGTGGCATTGTTCTTTTCAGCGCAAGCGCCGGAGAAGATTCAGAGCACGACCTGATGAACCATCGCGCGAACGAACGCTCAGCTCGGGAAGAGTGCGTCAGCAGCTCACAAAAGAGCACTTTGCGCCATACTGCCGTCGGGAGCGGAGCCGTGCTGAGGGCTGAAGGTAATGCAGTAGCAGCGGCCTGACACGTGGCCTGCCACGGTGGCGCCGGTAGGCCGACCGGCAGGTGTGGCAAAGAACGGGTGGGTGGGGGGCATGGTGATGCCGCAAAGCTTTCTCGAAACCAAAAATTTGCACTTTTTCAAATATTTCGTGGTATGGTACTACATTGCACTGTCGTTTTTTCCCCCTTTGCAACGTTATATGACTTATTAGCGTCATTCACATTGATATTTTCGAAAATTTATAAAAAGTTGTGTCCCTATGAAATCTAGATTGGGCATTGGGTCAATTAAATAAGCACTCTGCGTTCCGTCACCAAACACGTGAGGTCATGTGACAGGCTTTTTTGGTTATCCGATAGAAAGAGCTTTCCGTTTTGGTGTCGCGACGACCATACCATAAAATGCCCAGCTAAGCATGAAGCGAGGCTGATATTATTATTATTTATTATTATTATTTTTT
>NW_014577557.1:134942-148367 GCF_000485595.1 Priapulus caudatus | reverse complement strand
AGAGGGGGCAATAAAAAAAACCTTAGTTCGAGATCGTCCGTGTGGGGATTTATTTCGCAAGGACGATTCGCCGTGGTTGCGTGACATCAGTGCAGACATGTGTTTTCAAGTGTTCCTTTAATAAGGTCTGTGAGGTTTTGGGTAAGATCTTTTGGTAATGATATTGTGGCGTTTCGAGGTCTACGCAAAGCGAGCAGGGACACACCCCCCAGAATTTTTTTGAAAAATAATAGGTGCATTTGGTGCATTCTAAGCTATTTTGGTGGCATTAGAAGCATGTTCTATGAAGGAACATTGTTTTTAGTTAGTGGGCGGGTGTTTTGGACAAATTTCTGTTGTGGCGGGTGAGAATTTGGGAACGCAGGCAGTGTGGAATGCAGGGCTTTGGAAACGAGGTGTCAGTGGTGCATTGTTCTTTTCAGCGGCAACCCGGAGAAGTTCAAGCACGACCTGCTGAACATCGCGCGAACAACGCTCAGCTCGAAGATCGTCACGCAGCACAAGGAGCACTTTGCGCATCTGGCCGTCGACGCCGTGCTGAGGCTGAAGGTAATGCAGTGGCAGCGGCCTGACACGTGCCTCCAGGTGGCGCCGGTAGCCCCAGGTGTGCAAAGAACGGGGTGGGGGGGCTGGTTGCTCGCGAACAGCTTCTCGAAACCAAAATTTGCGCTTTTTTCGAATATACTCGTGGTATGGTAGCTACACATTGGACTGTCGTTTTTTTTTCGCCTTTGGAACGTTTAAGTGATTTATTAGCGGTCAAATTTCACTTGATATGTTTTGGTCTGAACGATGTGTTTATTAAAAAGTCTGTGTCCTAATGAATGCTAGATTGGGCTTGGTCGATAATAAAGCACTCTGCTCGTCCAACACGTGACGGTCATGGTGACATGCTTTGGTTATCTGCGATAAGAAAAGAGGCTTTTTACGCGTTTGGCATGTCGCCGACGGGACCATACCGATAAATGCCAGCTAGCAGGAAGCGAGGCAATATTCTTTCTTATTATTGATTATTATTTTATTATATTGTGCTTTTTAGCATAAATTAATCAAAAGCGCAGCACAATGCGAGTTCGCAACGAATGGAACAATAAAATGAAATAAATTATGTATACGAGATATATGGTTACACCTGCGAGAATACATGATTTAAACAAGGTTGGTAATGGTATCACTAAGTTAAGAATAAAAAATCCGCTATAACATTAAAGCTAATTTAGCGATATACTGAGATGTCGGCCTGAGCGAGGCAGAAACCGACCGTGCGCGCTAGGCACGGCAACGGGAGACGTCACGCGACGTTCTCCGGTGTTTTCTCGCAGGGTTCGGGAGACCCTGGACCGGCGATGCCAGCTGATCAAGAAGCTCGGGGCGGCAGCATGACGGAGCGTCTCGTACCCTTGATGAGGGCTTCCTCTCGGACAGAAGATGGGCATCACCGCCGAGGCGGGCATGCGAATTGAAGATGCCTGCTCGACGGAACCTACGGCCATGGACACGGAACAAGATCGAAAGTATACCCCGACGCGCAGCCGCCCCCCTTGATGCCGCGAGTGCGTTCGGCACCCGCCACTAGGCACCACGCCATCGCGGCACGCGCCTCTGGGGGTTCCCGGGCGTGTGAACCACCCCATGGAGGCGTCGGCGCAACTTGATATTAATTTTACGCGTATAGTATAAACACACAGCACATCGTGTTTTGTTCAATTCCATTTGTTTTCAATTTTTTTTTTCGTGTTTTCCTTCGCCCTTTAGTTTATATGCTAGGATATCGGACACAATATGGTGGAAATAATTAAAAAGAATAGGTGAGTCTATAATGTTTGGTTTAGTTAGCCGTTCATTTCAGGGTCTTTTTTTTCGGTATTAATCATCCTGCGTGTGCCGCGCAGGTTTCTGTGGCGTGTTTCTCTTTTTAGGCTGTGTTGTACAATATATCGTATGTACGTGCTTTGCGGGCAGTGGACTCGCAGGTTGATGCGAAGGCAGACTTTGCTCTGGTGGGTTATATTTTGTTATTATTATCATTAAAAACTGGCTAAAGAGCTGGGCGATATGAGCTGACAAAGGAGTGAGTCAAGTAATGGTTTTCTATTCATGCGATACCTTTTTCTAGTTTATCTCAATTATTTAGTAAAATTCGAAGTCGGAGTTCAGTGATACTTGTGTTTTAGGCAAATGATATGTTCAATCGAAGTTTTTGTTTTTAAGCAAAAGACATGGTCATTTGCCTTTCCTCGAACGATTGTGTGTTTGATGCGTCGGTGGTCAAACGGTAATACAGTCGGCATCTTGGCTAGAACTTAGGAAACACATTCATCTATTTGTGGTGGTTGTGACCGTTCAGAGATTTAATGTCTTCGAGTGTGGTTGGCATGACTCGGCCTGGTCGAAACACCTTAAACACCACCGGCGGCCGTTCGCCCGTCGACCCGCCGTGTCAAAGGGTCGGGAAATCGAGGTCGGGAGGAAGCAGAAGATCGAAGGGAAACCGGTTGAACTGCATTCTCAACACGGCTGCAGAGTGTTCGATCCAGGTGCCGGTAGAGTGAAGTGTGGCGGGGTCGCGGCCGCAGTGGAGTATCGGGCACACGCCAGCCTGGAACGCTCGCCGTGCTCACGACGCACGCACCATGTCAACGTCGCCACTGACGCACGCGGAAGCAGCCTGCCTGCTACACAAATGCTCGCACGCCCGGGCGGAGCGGGACGCTTTTCTGCTTTTTTCACTAAACATTCTATTTCATCATATAGTAGCGAACAGTAGACCGTTACTACCGGACCCGCCTGCCATCTATGCAAGATTTAATTAAATAATTCATTATTATAATAATTATTAACATTACCCATCTCGCCTCGCAAAATCGAAAATGCACGTCGTACAAGCCTATTTACACCCCAAAGCTCCGGCGGGACCGTTGCACGTACACAATGCACGGCAGCATTTACAACACAAGCTGCACGCACGCATGGCGCAGTCGCCAACAAATGACGTTACGGTCGCACTCGGAGCGTGCTGGTCTTTCGCCGGCCCAAATGCGCCGCAATTTCCATACACACACACGCTCGCAGCCAACGGCACAAATGCACGGCAACGCATTTAGCACCACAAAGCGCTCGCACGGGCGCCCCGCAACAAATGCACGGCACGCATTTACAACACAACGGCACGGCTCTTAAATTTACACCAAAGCGCTGCGCCGCACACGCAGCATGCACACAATGCTCGCAGTGCACCGCATGCACATACATACACGCTTGCACAGCACACGCGTGGTCCTCTTCAAGGAAACGCACGCCATTCGAATCTTCGTTCGCGCACATGCAGCCACCGCAAATCTTGCAGTGGATGTCGCATGCAACAACAGACAGCATTCATCCATACAAAGGCTAATTTTATTCACACAGCTAGACAGACTCAGCACATAGCTCACACACACAGGAAAAGAACTTGCACGATTAATGGCTACGTACTTTCTTCGAGCATTAACTGTCAGATCTTCTTCAGCACAAACCAGAACTGGACAGAATGTGTCGAGCAGCGGAGGAAAGACACCACGACACACACAAACACACAACCCACAACACCAACACCACACACACGACACATCGCAGTCGCCCACACATCGTGGAATGTGCGACACCACACAGCACACATAGCAACACAAAATACTTGCACACACGCACACACAAAGGCAGGCTTCGCCTTCTGAGAAAACCATGGGGGCCTAAAAAAGGGTCCCATCATTTACTCGACGGGGCAGATTTTTTAAACTGATGAATCATGTAATTAAAGCGTTGAAATCTCAAAATTTGACGGGACTGGGAAAAGCGAATCGGGGGGGGGGGGGTGGGGGGGGGGGGGGGGGGGGGGGGGGGGAGGGGATCGAACCCCAGTGGGAAAGCAAAGGCCTGCAACAGGCAGTGTCTGCCAGGCATGGCACGCAAACATCGTGCACGACGTACGCCATACAAAGGCATGCACGCAGCAAACACTTCGCACGCATGCACAAGCACGACTGGAGCACGCGCGACGACAGAGCGGGACATCGCTCCGGGACGTAACACGGAGGAAGCCTTCCGAGCGGGGCACGCAACATCGCGCTACCGCACTGACGAAAATACGCTCGATAATGAAATTACGGTAATATCGATGAGTATTACACTGGATAACCATCTATTAGTGACTACATCGCTTTTATATCGGGGCAGCTGCAGATAGAGATGTTGATTGCACACTCTTAAATGCTTGGGCATCTACTTTGTTCGGGCGTGCCGTCCCGAACAGGAGTAGGGGGCTGGTCGCTCGTGAAATTCAATTATGGAAGGGGATAGCTGTGAATTGATGATGAGAATGGTAGGCAGGGGTGCGCGGAAGCTGTGGCGTAATTGGTGTTTCAACGTTTATTGGCTTGCGTTACGATATGGCTTCGCTATATTACCTGCTGCATAGAGATTCAGGGCGACATTACTATTTATTGTATTACACAGGATCTCTTATCAGCTTCCTGATTCTATAAATGTGAAAAATAGAACGTTGCCAGGAGTGGACACGGGAAGGCCCGGACGCGGATTAATTAGGGGAAAACCTGATAATCATCTATATGCATTTTATGGTATCACACGAAAGATCTAAAAATTGCTTATTATATGCATGTTTGTACATCAAAGATCCTACATATCCGATAAGGAAGAGGATAACGTAGTCGTATATATAGTTTAATATGTCAATATCTATATATATTATGTTACTTATGATGTATATATATAAACTATATAATATTTTTTAAATACTTTGATACTATGTATATACTATCTAATGTGTGAGGGTGTACTTTATTATTATAATATGTATATCTCTATTTTTTAAATATTGGCTATTATGTATTAATTGTCTTAAACTGCACTATCATAACCCAAGCCAAAATCATTCGATTCGATAATACTCATTCTCGAAATTTAGGTCCCGTTTTCCGGGATCGGAACGGACAGTTCAAGCGTTTCATCCACGGAGCACACGGACCGGAGCGCCCACATGCGTTGTGAGTCGCACAACTCGAGCGCTCGATCTGCATTGCAGGCAGCTGAGTCTACAACTACCAGGAGCAGCTGATTTGCAGACTGCGGCGTCATGGGCGATCGAACACTGCAGCAACTTTGAGGGCCATCGAGAGGCTGGCACTCGGTCACAGTCTGAGTTGGTGCTCGCCGTGCCCGCGATGGCAGCGGTGGGCCATGGCCATGACGGAGTAGAATAGCGGAGCTCACGCACCCAGGCCGCAGTGTGGATGTTGTCAAGTGCTAGGTCTGGACCGATAAACCCACCCACGGCTGATGGGGCGAATTTTCGAGGCCTTTTGCTTGTGACAGTGAAGAATTTGGGGCTATTCGGTGGGCCTTGATATGGCATTTTGAAAAGGTGGAATCTCCGGGGTTTTGTGGCCTGAAAGGTTTCGTAGTACGTACGACAAATGCCGTGATGTTGCCAATAGAGACAAGAACATGAAACTGTCGTTGCCGCTCCGACCCCGCAGGGGCGAGATTGTGTCTAACGTTGGCAACCGCGGAGAAGGTGAAGTTGGGCAGTGTGATTTGATTGGGGGGGTTGAGGAGGTCATCCTCGGTGAGGAAGGCTGCTGAAGTTTTCAGGTAGGCGATGGCCAGATGAGAGTAGAGCGACGTGGTAATTATGAAGCGCGCCATGAGTAAATGTCCCTGGGCGGCAGGGTGCTTAGCCAGGGAAAAAAATCAGGGCGTCTCACCATCTGAGGCGAAGGCGAGGATGCGCGGGCACGAAGCGCCCTACTGGGGGAGGGCCTTACTTAAAATTGGAGGGAAATTTACGCTGAAAATGCCAAAACGACAGGAATTTTATATTCTTATAAAGCACTATTGTAGTTATTACAAAGGTGTATATATATACAATTGGGCGGCCTCTTGCTGTCTTTAATCAATTTCAGTCTGTCTCTCAGAATAGCCGTCAACAAGACGGGTAGACAAGTCTCTGGCTAACACACTGATGCTACCTTGATTGTGCTATGGGATTAGACTGAGTCAGACATGTTGAGTTCTGTTGTAAAAGTGGTGTGGCATTGCACTAGGGTTCGAAATTAACCGGTGGTTTTTTAGTCGAAGTACTAGATTTACTTAGCGGTGAAGTAGATTAGAGTAACGACTAGTCGGGATGGACTCGCTGACTGTCAGTGTCCAACATAACTTGGCAGCTTGCCTTTTTTTGACGTGACACGGACGAATAAACTTACATAATTTAAATTAGGCGTTATAACTTTATTTTCTAATAAATTAAACCATCAATTATCGAATTGACGATTGCGTCGGGCGTGTCATCGGTCTTACATGATTGTCGTGCGGTTGCCTCAGCGCAGGTGTGCGCTGGGCGAGGCGTGGCACGATCGTGTGGCGTGGGCGCGCACCGCACAGATCGCTGGATGAGCGCGGAGCGCTCGGCTGCAGCGACGGGCTCCTCTGCGTGCTCACAGCAGACACAGGTGCAAGGACAGCGAGGAGCGTCGTACGGGCGGAGGTAAGCTCCCAGCAGGGGGAGCTGGGCTTTTGGCTTTACCGCCGGTGCGTGAGAATGGTGCCGCACCGGCCCCTGATCGAGCCCGACTTGCGAACTGATTGGTCGACTGAAGTCTTTAATCTCTTTTAAGATTAATATTGTCAAACTTTAAATTACTTAGGCTCTCGGCATGCGGCTATCTATTACGTATTTGTGAGGCCATAGGGGAGGTTGTTGAATATTTTTTGGGCCTAACCCCGTCCAATTCAGTTCCACGGTATCGCTGCTTCTTCGTGCTGGGGTTGCTGGCGTGGTTTGTTTGATTAAGGGATGAGCGAATTTGTGAACGGGCTGTGAAGGTTTGTTTCGTGTGACGACATGTCAATGCCGTTTTGTAACCTGCAGGTAGCGCGAGAATGCTTGATGGCCAATGCTGCGAAGAGACTCGCCAGAGACCCCGAGCAAAGAAGCCATGGCCTATTGAATCGTACGCAAAGGCCCTGACGGATGGTACGTCCATGATAGTAACACCTTCTTTCGGCTCAACGTCATTCATTTGTCAGGTTGACAATAAAAAAAATTTTGTTTTCCCTCCCCCGGACTCAGCGCTGAAAAGTTTGGGAGGGGGGTCTTGTACAATTCGGACATTGGTGTCTACCACGGCGATACGCGTGTGCTTGTTTGGCGAGATTGTTAAGTTGAACAATGTGTAGTTTGGTGAGCGTATTTTGACGTCGTTCGGGCGATCTGGGGAGTGTTAATATTTTTCGGGTCAGCGATGACTCCGGCCTTGTGTCGTTCAACAGCGGTTCGTCGTAATTCGGCGTTTTGTTGGCGTGTGTGATTGCAGCTGCCTACGTATGGCATCGCGACGAACGCGGGCTACGACAGCGCGAGCTCGTGTCCAAGCCTGAAGAGCGAACACAAGGCAGGCAACAGCTATGCAGCTGACTCGAGTTAAGTCGCTAGCACACCCCACCTGACGTCACGCATTGTCGCTTGCGCAGCAGCTTAGGCCACCGCGGGGCGGCGTCTGCCACTTGTTAGACCTTGTTCACATATTAGTGCGCGTTTGCTGTTAGGGATTTCGCAAAGCCATTTGGTCACGGATGCATGCAGGATTTGATACATTTGGCGCTAGCCCCCCGCTGCGTTTTCTTTCGTTTCTGTAACTGTAACTGGGGCTGCATCGGCCTTGGTCTCCTTTCTATCGTATTATCTCGTATCTTCATTGTATTTCTTCTCTATTAAATACTAACAATGGGCCCGACGGCCTGCTGGACCGTTCTCGGGCGTCTGCGGATAATGTACGATGGGCTGCATCGGCCTTTTCCACTTCTGAATGCGTAAAATTTTTATCTTCTATCACCTCGTCGTATTCTCGTTTTTCTAATTAATACTAACGATGCTCGCCTGCTGCCGTTTCCTTTGCAGATAACATGTAGAATGGCTTGCATCAGGCCTTTCCTCTCTAATTGTATTATGCTTCTATCCTCGTCGTATTCTGCTTACTTAATACTAACGATGCTCCCTGCTGCGTTTCCGAGTCTGGCAGACATGTACGGGGCTGCATTCGGCAGATGTGCAGCCGCGCTCGGCCGTTACCCTGAATCGTACCAGGTGAAGCGGCAGATGGTGAGTTGAGTGGCGTCGGAGGCTGCGGAGATGAGTGCTGCGCGTCGACAACGTGCATCCGCGGGCGGCGGCCCGGCGAGGCAACGCAACCCCGCCACCTGCGACTAGCACCCACGTCCTCCTGCCGCTTGGTCGTTCGCTTGCCCGGCGGCAAGCCGGAGCTACCGCACGCCTTGCCGTGGGGAGAGTGCGTTCGGGTGACGTGTAGTTAGTGCCGCGCTCTTTTTTCCTCTCAACGAGTCGCTCACCGGGGTGGCTGAGCGCACGGGAGGTTGAGGCGAACGGCAGGTAGAAGGCGAGGGGCGCGCGTTGACCCTGGGCTAAGTACAAGGGCAGGGCGGGCGAGAACGCGGTCGGTGTGGATAAGCGTTGGTGTCGCATTGAGATAGCAACGCAGCAGGCCTGGCTGGCCGTGGCAGGGCGAGGCGGCCGAGCTGTTTCGCCTACACGTTCAGTGCGCGCGTGGTTGGTCTCCTTATGTCTCCGGCAAGGCGGCGGGCGGAGAGGAACGTTTAACGCACGGGCGGTCGCACGATTTATATTGTGCCTTTTTACATAAAATTATCAAAAGCGCAGCACATCGATATCGCAAACGAATGAACAATAAAATGAAATAAATATGTATACGGGAGATATATCGTTACAACTGCGAGATACAATGATATTAAAACAAAGTAGAGTATGTAATCACTAAATTAGAAAAAAAAATCCTATACATTAAAAGCTAATTTAAAGAGATAGGCCATAGGCGTACTGAGATGTCGGCTGAGCGAGCAGAACCGACCGCTGCGCGCTAGGACGACAACGGGAGACGTCACAGCACGTTCTCGTGTTTTCTCGCCAGGGTTCGGGCAACCTGGACGCGATCCAGCTGATCAAGAAGCTCGGCGGCAGCATGACGGACTCGTACCTTGATGAGGGCTTCCTCCTCGACAAGAAGATGGGCATCAACCAGCCGAGGCGCATGCAGAATTGCAAGATCCTGCTCACGAACACGGCCATGGACACGGACAAGATCAAAGTAGGTGGAGCGACGCGCAGCGCGATGCGTTCGCTCGTTCGTTTTTTCAATTCCAATTTTTTTCAATTGTTTAAAAAAACAATTTTCTTTCGCGATGACGACGCTTTTGGTTTGCGTAGGTTCGTGTGTGCCGCGCAGGTTTCTGTGGCGTGTTCTCTTTTAAGCATGTGTGTAAATATAGTATGTACGTGCTTTGGAGGGATGTTGATGAATGGCAGAATTTGTCTGGTGGTTATATTTTGTTATTATATATATTAAAAACTGCTAAAAGCTGGGCGATATGAGCTGACAAAGGAGTGATCACATAATGGTTTTCTATTCATTCCACCTTTTCTACTTTATCCTCAAATTATTTAGTAAATTCGAATCGGAGTTCAAGGTGATCACTTGTGTTTTACAAATGATTGTTCAATCGAAGTTTTTTTTTAGCAAAGATGGTCTTTGCCTTTCACGAACATTGTGTGTTGATGCCGTGGTGTCAAACGGTAACAGTCGGCATCTTGCTAACCTTGTGGTTGTGACGTTCAGGTGTTTGGCTCTCGCGTTCGCGTCGACGCCGTGTCAAAGGTCGCGGAACTCGAGGTCGCGGAGAAGCAGAAGATGAAGGAAAAGGTTGCACTCATTCTCAGCCACGGCTGCAACGTGTTCATCAACAGGTGCGTAGATGAAGTTAGCTCGCGCGCACGCACACACAAACGCTCGCACGCACGCACACAAACGCTCGCACGCACGCACGCACACATTCCCCCTACCCTCCATCTGCGATAGTGGGCGTGTCCTAACAATGATGTGTACGCAACTGCGTGTCTGCATATCTGCGCCTAACAAATGTGGTACTACGCACGACTGAAATTTTACGTTTCGTAGCAACAGACCTCAGATGAGCCCAGACGCTCTGCGGCTCTTGTGGTTTATAAATTATTGCGATATACAGATCGGCAACCGTGTGCTACTGACTAGAAAAACTCATACGAAGTAAACACTTCCATGCAACCAATTAACCTTTGACAAAAGTTGTGTTATGGTCAGGGAAACACCATTGTCATGTGGTATATAGCAGCTACGTGGAATAAGCGTAGGGTATCCTCTCAATCTTACACGTTACTAAATCTGAATATTATAAAAATGTTAAATGGCGATCATTTAGGTGTAACGCCATCACTCGCCCACATCTCAGACTTTCACATCTCAAACATTTATTTTCACATAATAAATTACACATATAATTATCAAGAGTATATAATGGAAGTTCTCCCATATATACTCTTCGTTTCTATAATGTACGTCGATGGTTGCTCAATTAAAACTGACTTCTTCTCACTCACTCATTTGTGTCTTTTTTTGTAGGGAGCTACAGTGTCATTGACACTTTCATTGTGCTAGTGGTCAAAAAATCTGTCGGTGTCCTAGCAAATGATAAACAAATTGTAGGAGCGTGATTATAACTTAAACCCTAGTGATTCCACTGATTATGGAACTTTTACTTATGCAAACAAACCCTGAAGTTCTAGGCGATATTCTGATGAATTTCTGGGATCCAAAATGTTTTTGGAAAACTGCCCAAGTTTTAATTTTCATCACTGTTTTTGGTGAACATTGTGTTTTGCAGTTTGCTTCATTCATGTCTTAATTGCCTATGTTTCATGGGTAAATCTAATTTATGAATGATGTAAAACCATTCTGCTAGGTTTAATTATAAAAGAATACATGTGTGTAAAGAAGACCACTCTTAAAAGATATAGTTGTGGTATGTGATGTTTAAATATAGTCTGAATATTGTGTAGCTTGTGTCACTAAATCAACATATTGACCAGTGTAAAAGCTAAATTAGGCAGCTACATTGTTAGGAAATCTTCCCTATTCTGCTAAATACAATGTATTACATTTGGACAGTTTTTGGTTAGTTTTGCATTGTTAGTGTCAGTCCGACGTTGACTAATATTATAACTTTTATGCATTGCATTATTTTAGTTCTCATTGCAACATGTGAACATTTTGAAAGCGGCAGCAGAGGAGGAGAGGGGCGAAACCGCTCGTCTGGTAAGCATGTGCACAATTATAGGCGCAGTTTGATGAACAAGTAACAGTCTGTAATACTTCCCGTTTTGTGACGTGACGTGATGTGTCCCATTTGTGTCAGATTGATGTGTCGCCATTTTGTGTTGTGTCCCATTTTGTAATGATTCATTATATTTGTTAGTAAATTTTCAACTTTGCATTGCTTTTAAGTCCTCCTTTGTTGGAGCAATTGCCATAGGAGACCTGGTAAAAACTACTTTGGGACCAAAGGGCATGGTAAGTCATATTCACTTTGTCTCGGATTTTTAATGCAGTACTTGGTATCTTCTGTTCCTAAATTTCTTTGTGTCTGACATATATAACATTTTTTTTAGACTAACTTCAGTTAAACCCTTGAGATTCTACATCATTTCTTGTTTTATCAAAGTGCTCCGTGCCTTCATAAACTGATCGAAAACACTGCCACGTGTTATCGGCTTTTCCAACAGGACAAAATTCTACAGTGTCAAGGTCGGCACAATAGCGGAGAAATTCACGTAACAAATGATGGTGCCACCATACTAAAGTCTATATCTGTGGACAATCCTGCTGCAAAAGTACTAGTGGGTAAGCTGTAATGAATTCGCCATAGGACTGTTATTTGATCAAGTATTGGGAAAAAATTGAATTATTATCATAATTATTATTGAACATTTATTTTTTAAATGACTGGAAACAGATTTGTAATAAAAATATAAGTATTAATTCATTTATTTTTTGTGTTTCAAAATGGTGGTGGAATGTGAAACTGATTGAAAGCCCTGGTATTTGTTCAGGGGCGAGTAGATAAAGCAATAGCTACCTAGCTGCTTGCTTTGCACAGATCACGCGTGTGCAAGACTATGAATTGTATAGGCGGTGGGTGGGTGGGGGGAGGGTTAGCGGAGCAAGAGGAGCGTTGTTTTGTGCTGTACATGACATGTGCATGCACGATGCATTTGCTTGCCTGAGAGATTCTCACGCGTGAGTACGCCTAGGAATCTTCATAGCAGAGGTGAGGCGAGAGGGGGTGCGGTGACGTTGATGTGTGAATGGGCTGCGCGCGTGCTTGTTTTGCAAAAGATACGCATGGTGCAGGAACTAGGGTAATCTTACAGACGCCGGCGGCTAGCAACGCGTACCTGACATGAGAGTGTGTTGGCCGCAAGTGTCGTGTTGTGGTGTGTGTGCCTGTCATGCGGTGCCCGTTGCCGTCGTCGTGCGTGTTGTGTTGTATTGTTGTTGTGTACATGACATAGATGTGCGCGGCTTGCCTTCCAGAGAATCTCGCGAGTTGCGCGAGACTAGGTAATCTTATAGACGAGGCTAGCAATGGTACCTGAGATGAGTGCTGTGTGTGTGTGTCGTTTGGTTACACTGTTTGATGTGTGTGCGGCTTGCCTTGCGGAGATTCCGCGCGTGCAGGACTCCGAGCTCGTGAGGCACGACGTCCGTCACCGTGCTTACTGCGAGCGCTCCTCAAGGAAGCCGAGTATTGCTCGCTTTCGAGGCAAGATCCATCCGCAGCACAATTTCATCGCCGGCTGGAGGCTGTGCCTGTGGCCACCTTCGAGAGCTCTCTTGCCTGTTTCGTTTTGCACTCGAGTCCGCCGCCATCTCGAACAACGGGGTGGATCTGTTAGGGTCGGGCGCGCGCCATCACACGAGACGTGGGTATGTAAGTGGGGGCGCCCCGTCCACATGCCGGCTAGTTGTACAATTGCGCGTACATAGGGGCTGCCGTTTTCCGCGCACCCGACGTGGACACTGTCTCTTCTTGTTGTTGTTTTTTTTTTTTGTTTTTTTTTACTATTTGTTGTGCTTGTCTCCTCTCTCTTCTGCGTCGGTGTGCCGCCATCCGGACGATATTGGCTACGTAGGGTCGTGTGGTGTCTTGTTGTTTTCTCGTTTGCGCGTGCGTGCCGCGTTCCGCTGTCGCCCACCGGCGCGATTGACACTGTGGGGTACGATGGGTTGGCCGCCGCTTGTCCCGCGTCGCCGCTCCAATCGATCAATGGGGTACGTAGTTGGGGTGCCGCCTTGCGCACCGCGAATTGACACTGGTACATGGGGCCGCCGCCGCGCGCCGCCGCCATCGACAATGGGTACGTACGGGGGCGCTCGTGCCGCGCCACTGCGATTGGACACCTGCGGGTGACTGGGGCCGGCCGCCGCGCGCCGGTCCAGTCTGACCAGATGTGTACGTAGG
>NW_014577557.1:114497-133453 GCF_000485595.1 Priapulus caudatus | reverse complement strand
GGTGGGGGGGCATGGATGAATGCCGCGAAAGCTTCTCGAAACCAAAATTTGCACTTTTTCGAATATTTCGTGGTATGGTACTACATTGATGTCGTTTTTTCCCCTTTGCAACGTTATAGCAACTTTGGTTATTAGCCATGTCACATTGAATATTTCGAAAATTATAAAAAGTTGTTGTCCCTCATGAAATCTAGAATTGGGCCATTGGGTCAATTAAATAAGCACTCTGCGTTCCGTCACCAAACACGTGAGGTCCATGTGACAGCTTTTGGTTATCCGATAAGAAAGAGGCTTTCCGTTTGGTGTCGCGACGACCATACCATAATGCCCAGCTAGCAGGAAGCGAGGCATATTATTATTATTTATTATTTATTATTTTATTTATATTGTGCCTTTTTACATAAAATTATCAAAAGCGCAGCACATCGATATCGCAACGAGAATGAACAAGTAGAATTGAAATATAATATGTATACGGGCAGATATATCGTTACACTGCGAGATACAATGATATTAAAACAATAGTTGAGTATGTAGTCACAAGTATTAGAAAAAAAAATCCTAAAATTAAAAGCTTAATTTAAAAGAATATTACTGAGATGTCGCTGAAGCGAGCAGAACGCGCGCATGCGCGCTAGGACGACAACGGGAGACGTCACAGCCGTTCTCGTGTTTTCTCGCCAGGTTCGGGCAACCTGACAGCGATCACAGCATGATCAAAAGCTCGGCGGCAGCATGACGGACATCGTACCGTTGATGAAGTGTGGTTTTTCCATGAGCCCTTCCTCGACAAAGTAAGATGGGCATCAACCAGCCGAAGGCCGGCAGTGCCAGAAATGTGCAAAGGATCCTGCCTCACGAACAACGGCGCCATAGGGACACGGAGCAAGATCAAAGTTATGGTGGAGCGACGCCGCAGCGCGATGCGTTCGCATCGTTCGTTTTCTTCATTTTTTTCTTTCTTTTTTCAGGTTCTGTCGCGAACGCACGCTTTTGCGTTTGCGTAGGTTCGTGTGTTGCCGCGCAGGTTCTGTTGGCGTGTTCTCTTTGTAAAGCATGTGTGTAAGATTATTAGTATGTACGTAGCTTTGCGAGGGATGTTGATGGAATGGCGCAGAATTGTCTGGTGGTTATTTTGTTATTATATATATATAAATAACTGCTAAAGAGCTGGCAGCGATATGAGCTGACAAAGGACTGATCAACATAATTCGTTCTCTATTTCATTTCCACCTTTTTCTACTTTATCTCTAAATTATTTAGTAAATTCGAATCGTGGAGTTCAAGGTGATCACTTGTTTTTACAAATGAATTGTTCAAGTCGAAGTTTTTTTTTTAGCAAAGATGGTCTTTCCTTTCACGAACATTGTGTGTTGATTGCCGTAGGTGTCAAAACGGTAAACATCGGCATCTTGCTAACCTTGAGGGTTGTGACGTTAGGTGTTTGGCTCTCGCGTTCGCGTCGACGCGTGTCAAAAAGGCTTCGCGGGACTCGACGTCGCGGAGAAGCAGAAGTATGAAGGAAAAGTTGCACTCATTCTCAGGCCACGGCTCAGCAACGTGTTCATCAACAGGTGCGTAGATGAAGTTAGCTCGCGCGCACAGCACAACACAAACGGCTCGCCGGACGCACGCACACAAACGCTGCGCACCGACGCACGCACACAAATGCTCGCACGCGACAGCACGCACACAAATGCACGCACGCATTTACACACAAACGCTCGCACGCAACATCAAAATGCCACGCACGTGCATTTACGACCACAAACTGCCACGCACCACCACATGCGCACACAAATGCACGCACGCGCACACAAATGCACGCACGCATTTACACACAAACGCTCGCACGCACACAAATGCACGCACGCATTTACACACAAACGCTCGCACGCACACAAATGCACGCACGCATTTACACACAAACGCACGCTCTTATTTACACACAAACGCTCGCACGCACACGCATGCACACAAATGCTGCGCACGCCACACCGCATAGCCACATACCAAACGCTTGGCACGCACACAAACGCACGCATGCGCACGCACATGCACACACAAATACTTGCACGCATGCACACAGACACACACACACACACACACAGACACACATGCACACACACACAGAAATACTTGCACGAATGGCACACCTGTAGACACCACACACACACACACACACACACACACACACACACACACACACACACACACAACACACACACACACACAACACACACATTACACACACAAATACTTGCACAACACGCACAACAAAGGCCAGGCTTCCCTTGCGAAAAACAGGGCGCCTTAAAAAAGGGTCCCATCTATTTACTCGAGGGGAGATTTTTTTTAAACGATGAAATCATGTAATAAAAGCGTTGAAATCTTCAAATTTGACGGGGTCTGGAAAGCGAATCGGGGGGGCGGGGGGCGGGGGGGATCGAGCCATGCAGTGAAAAAGCAAGCCTTTGCAAAGGCCATGTCTGCGCACACATGCACGCAAACACTCGTGCACACGTACGCACATACAAAGGCATGCACGCCATCGCGCAAGACACTGAACCGCGAGCATGCACACACACACGCACGCACACACACACATGCGTACCACTGCGAAAATACATATAATGAAATCTAACGTAATATCATGAGTATACATGGATAACCATCTATTGTGACTACATGTTTTATATCGCAGCTGCAGTGAGGATTTTGCACACTTTATTGCTTCATCTCTTTGTTCGGTCGTAAATTAATTATGGGAAGGAGGATACTAGTGAATTGATATGAGAAATGGTAGCAGGGGGTGCGCGGAAGCTTGTGTGTAATTGCGTGTTTCACGTTATTGGCTTCATTCACATATGGCTTCCTATATTACCTGCTGCATAGAGATTACACATTCTATTATTGTATACACAGGATCTCTTATCAGCTTCCTTTCTATAATGTGAAAAATAAACGTTGCCAGGTGGGACCACAATCATATGCCATTTTATGGTATCACGAAAGCATCTAAAATTGCTTATCCATCATGTTTGTAATCAAAATCCTACATATCCGATAGCAGAGATAACGTAGTGGTATACTATATTAATATGTATACTATACTATATTATACTATGTGTATATATATACTATATATACTATACTATACTATGTATATATATATATGTGTGTGTATTTATATTATAATATGTATACTATATTAATTGCTATTATGTTTAATGCAATGCATATCATAACCCACCCTCCGATTCGTTCTCACATCAGCGTTCTCGAGCGCGCGGTGTGAGTGAAATGAGCGTGTTGCATTGCAGGCAGCTGATCTACAACTACCCAGAGCAGCTGTTTGCAGACAGCGGCGTCATGGCGATCGAACACGCAGACTTTGAGGGCATCGAGAGGCTGGCACTGGTCACAGGTGAGTTTGGGGCTCGGTCGTGCGATGGCAGCGGTGGGCATGGCAATGACGGAGTAGAATAGCGGAGCTCGCACAGCCGCAGTGATGATGATGTGTCAGGTGCTAGGTTGGCCGTGAAACCTGATGGGCGAATTTTCCAGCCTTTTGCTTGGTGACAGTGAAGAATTTGGGTAATTCGTGGCCTTGATATGGCATTTTGAAGGTGGAATCTCGGGGTTTTGTGCAATGAAAGGTCCGTAGTACGTACGAAATGCGTAATGTATGCATAGAGACAAACACTGAAACTGTCGTTTGCCCTCCACCCGCAGGCGGCGAGATTGTGTCTACGTTTGGAAACCCGGAGAAGGTGAAGTTGGGCAAGTGTGATTTGATTGAGGAGGTCATCATCGGTGAGGACAGGCTGCTGAAGTTTTCAGGTAGGCGATGGCCAGAGAGAGAGAACGACGTGGTAAATATGAACGCGCCATGAGTGAATCCTTGGCGGCCAGGGTGTTAGCCAGGGAAAAAAATCAGGGCGTCTCACCATCTGAGCGAAGCGAGGATGCTGCGGGCACGAAGCGCCCTATGGGGGAGGGCCTTACCTTAAAATGGAGGAAATTTAGACTGAAATGCCAAAACGACAGGAATTTTATATTCTTATAAGCACTATTGTCAGTTATACAAGGTGTATAATATATAAAATTGGGCCGCCCTCTTGCTGTCTTTATCAAATTTCATCTGTCTCATCCAAGAATAGACCGTCCAAAAGACGGGTAGACAAGTCTCTGGCTAACACACTGATGCCTACCTTGATTGTGCTATGGATTAGACTGAGTCAGACATGTTGAGTTCTTGTCTGTAAAGTGGTGTGCATTGCACCTAGGGTTCGAAATTAACGGTGGTTTTTTAGTCCGAAACTACTAGATTTACTTACGGATGAGTAGATTAGAGTAACGACTAGTCGGGTGGACTAGCTGACTGTCAGTGTCAACATAACTTGGCACTGCCTTTTTTTGACTGACACGGACGAATAAACTTATAATTTAAATTAGGCGTTATAACTTTATTTTCTAATAAATTAAACCATCAATTATCGAATTGACGATGCGTCGCGTGTCATCGGTCTACATGTTGTCGTCGTTGCTCACCAGGTGTGCCGCTGGGCGAGGCGTGCACGATCGTGCTGCGTGGCGCCACCGCACAGATCCTGGATGAGGCGGAGCGCTCGCTGCACGACGCCCTCTGCGTGCTCACGCAGACAGTCAAGGAGACGAGGACCGTGTACGGCGGAGGTAAGTCCAGCAGGGGGCGCTGCTGCCGTGCGTGAGAAATGGTGCCGCCCCCCTGATCGACCGATTGCGACTGATTGTCGACTGAAGTCTTTAATTCTTTTAATTAATAATTTAAACTTTTAATTACCTTAGGCTCTGCATGCGGCTATATTACGTATTTGTGAGGCCATAGTGGGAGGTTGTTGATTTTTTTTGGGCCTACCCTCCAATCAGTTCACTATCGTGCTGGGGTTGCTGCGTGTTTGTTGATAAGGATGAGCGATTTGTGAACCTGTGAAGGTTTGTTCGTGTGACGACAATGTCAATGCCGATTTTGTAATGCAGGTAGCGCAGAGATGCTGATGGCCAATGCTGCGAGAGACCTCGCCAGCAGAACCCCCGGCAAAGAAGCCATGGCTATTGAATCGTACGCCAAGGCCCTGACGATGGTACGTCCATGATAGTAACACTTCCTTTCGCTCAAGTCATTCATTTGCTCAGGTTACAATAAAAAAAATTTTGTTTTCCCTCACCCGACTCAGGCTGAAAAGTTTGGGAGGGGGGTCTTACAAATTCAGCATGGTGTCTACACGCTCGGGTGTGCTTGTTTGGAGATTTTAGTTGAACAATGTGTAGTTGGTGACGTAATTTTGACTCGTCTCGGGCGACTGGGCGAGTGTTAATTTTTCGTCACTCGCCTTGTGTCGTTCAACGGTTCGTCGTAATTGGCGTTTGTTGGCGTGTGTGTTGCAGCTGCCTACTATCATCGCCGACAACGCGGGCTACGACAGCGCAGAGCTCGTGTCCAAGCTGAGAGCCGAACACAAGGCAGGCAACATCGCAGCTGGACTGAGTAAGTGCTTACACCCCCACCACGTCACGCATGTCGCTTGCCAGCAGCAGCCACGCGGGGCGGCGTCTGCCACTTGTTAGACCTGTAATATAGGCGGTTTGCTGTAATTTCGCAAGCCATGCCGGATCGCATGCAGATTTGAAATACATTGGGCGCTAGCCCCCCCCGCTGCGTTTTCTTTCGTCTCTGTACACATGTACTGGGGCTGCATCGGCCTTTCTCTTTCTATCGTATTATCTCGTATCTTCATTGTATTCTCTCTATTAAATACTAACGATGCTCCCCTGCTGCCGTTCTCTCTGCAGATAACATGTACGATGGCTGCATCGGCCTTTCCCTCTCTATTGTATTATCTTCTATCCTCGTCGTATTCTCTCTATTAAATACTAACGATGCTCCCCCGCTGCCGTTCTCTCTGCAGACATGTACGAGGGCTGCATTGGCGATGTGCAGGCGCTCGGCGTTACTGAGTCGTACCAGGTGAAGCGGCAGATGGTGATCAGTGCGTCGGAGGCTGCGGAGATGGTGCTGCGCGTCGACAACGTGATCCGCGCGGCGCCGCGGCAACGCAACCCCGACAACTGCGACTAGCACCCACGTCCTTCCTCGTTGTCGTCGCTTCCGCGGCAACGCCGGAGCTACCGCACGCCTGCCGTGGGGAGAGCGTTCGGGGTGACCGTGTAGTTAGTGCCCGCGCCTCTTTTTCTCTCACGAGTCGCTCACCTGAGCACGTGGGCAGTAGAAGCGGCGCGTGACCTATGTACACAGGCGCGACGGTGGTGTGTACGTTTCGCTTGGGGGCGCGTGGCAGAGGCGGGAGTGTTTCGCTAACGCTCGTGCCGCGTGGTTGTCTCTTATGTCTCCGGCAAGGCGCGGAGAGGAACGTTTACGCTACGGCGGTCGCACGTCGCCACGGCGCAGAGTAGCTGGGCCATAGCTTCGGAAACAAACACCCGTTTTGCAACAGTTCACGTTGATCGTTGTCGTGTTTCTTTCTCTCTCGCTGTCTCTCTTTCTCTCGTGCACACATGTTGTCGTTGCAGGAGTAGATTCATACCAGGGCTGCATTTATGTGTTTGGTCGGATGACGGCGACGGTGTATTCGTCGTCGAGATGTTGCATGCACGCGTTATGTAGTATGTGTGAAAAAAAGGAAAGTGCAGTGCTGCGAGTACGAAGAATGGGAGTGCTAAAAGCGAAATAAAAAAAAATTAGGGGGGGGAGGAACGCGGTGTGGATATCTTCCTGCTTCATTATATGCGCGAGTGTAACTATTTTAAGTTTTGCGTGTCCTTTTCCGGACGCGATAGCGTTTGTGTGTCCCCGCCGGTTTCCATGTAAAGAGCGCCATGTACAACCCATGTATTATCACCAGCTTGTTGTATGCCTTCTTATTAGTAACTGATAAATAAAACACATTTTGGCAGATGAAATCACTATTGTGCTTCTTTGTGGTTGACACGGGATCCTGCTTACGTTCAAACCCACAAACGGTCACATCATCAGCTGTCAAGAGTAGTGTGAGAGTAGTACAAAGCCTCATTGGATGTTGATTAGTATAGACCGAATAGTAGCCGTGACAGCAGCAGCAGCAGCAGCAGTAGTGCAGCAGGTGTATCTGTACTTGCTAATTAATTGCCATTTAACCATTGTTAACACTATTTTCTGAACTTGGGCTAATGACTTGATGGTCATCGGTAATCATGTTATCAGGAATGAGGCTGTTGTCAACAACGGTTACCTATCTCAGTGTATCAGTCAGTTGATTAACACGCCGAGAAGCACCAATCGGTCTCTTTGTAAGATGAAAGCTATATTGTTTAGACGGATATGGAAAAATCATTGGACATAAGCAGCTTTGTCTGCCATTAGAGACCAACGCTGACACGTTTTCACAGCATTAGTAAAGTCGGACGTGTATAATAATAGAGCTAGCTATTATTATACACTCCTGGTAAAGTAGTAGGTCTCAGCTAGGAGAGATATAGCTGTTGTACAACAGTATAGAGGGCGTCCATGGGCAGCAAGCAGGCGACAGATATCCACATCCAAGTGTGGACTTGAGCCACCAGGGGCCTAGGGCCCCGCTGGCGCAATAATACACTGCAAGTGATGCAGCCTACGTTTCTTTGCTGGAGGCGGTATAGCTTACAACCAAGGCTTACCAGACACTACTATATAGGAGGCCTTAGGCCCCCTTCATACACAATACTATATATGTGGCCTTGGTGGGCCGCCAGCATACACTATACACTACAATACTATATAGATCGCATTAGGCCACCGTCATATACAATACTATTATGTGGCCTTGGGCCCCAATCATAAACTATTCCATTATTACAATACTATATAGGTGGCCTTAGGCCCCCGTCATATACAATACTATATATGTGGCCTTGGGACCCCATACACTATTCTATTATTACAATACTATATAGGTGGCCTTAGGTCCCCGTCATACAAATACTATATATAATTATGTGACATTGGGCCCCCATCATACACTATTATTACAATTCTATATAGGTGGCATACAAATATAACGCCGGCAACACTATAACGTGCTACTAATAACTTACCGAGTGCTGCACTGGCGCTTGTCTTGTTTTTCCTATTTAATGCTATATCTATGCCTATGGGTAATACAATTGGCATATACCATGGTAACTTGTTTTAGTATTACTAACAGGGGCGTGCGTGCGTGCGTTCGTTCGTATGTCTGTACGTGCGTGCGTGGCGTTTCGTTGCATGTCTGTAGCGTGCGTGGCGTTGGCGTTGTTCGTTGATGTCTGTACGTGCGTGGCGTGCGTTCGGTTCGTTCGCTATGTATGTACGTGCGTGCGTCGCGTTCGTATGTCTGTGTATCGTGCGTTCGTGCGTATGGTTCCGTATGTTGTACCGTTGCGTGCGTGCGCCTTCTCGTTCGCATGTCTTGTACGTGCGTGGTGCGTCGTATCGGTATGTCTGTACTGCGTGCGTGCGTTCGTTTGTTCGATATGTATGTAGCGTGACGTGCGTGCGTTCCCGGCGGTTGGTGTGAGCAAATTTAGACGCCTCCCCCAGTCGTCGCACAATGTCCTGTAACAGATGCGATGCGTCGCGCGTTCGTTTCGTACATGTCTGTACGTGCGCTGCGTGCGCTTCGTACATCCCGTTCGTAACTGATCTGTAACTGCGTGCCAGATGCTCTCGTATAATCGTAAGGCACACACGATGCGTGACGAATGCCGTCTACGTCCCCGTCACCACCACCTACCGAGATACGTATAGCATCGGTATGTCTGTACGTGCGTGCACTCGTTCGTATGTTTTGTACGGGTGCGTGCCCGTCGTACAATCACAGCTCACTTACACGCGATAATTAGAGAGACGTACCGGACGGTGCGTTCGTTCCGTCATATCTGTACGTAGAAGACGCAGTGCGTTCGATAAACATAGTCACTAAGATACGTCTTTCGTTCGATATAGATATATAGACAGTGACGACAATGCGTTAGACAGAATCGTTGAGTCAGCAATACAGTCGATAGATAGAGTGCGTTCGTTCGTTCGTATGTTCTGGTACGTGCGACGTGCGTTCGTTCGTATGTCAGTACGTGCGTGTGTGCGTGCGTGAGATACACAGTATCGTAATATAATAAATGTCTTGTACGTGGCGTGTGTGCGTTGCGTTCGTATGTCTGTTACGTGCGTGTGTGGCGTGCGTTCGTAAGGTCTGTACCGTGCCGTGCGCGCGCGCTTTTCGATAAAGATAGATAGATGAAGTGGTGGAGTAGATATGATATAGAATAGCAGGGTGTATCCAGGATTTATTTCTGGTGGGTCGGTGATCATACCGCAAACACAAACCAAATTTGGACTTTTCAAACGAACAATAAGAGCAAAGATAGTCAATTTCACAAATATGATACCGAAAAAAGCAGGGGCGTGTAACAGGATTTGTCCAGGTGGGGGTTTAACCGTAACGGCCAAACTGGTAGCAGCGCGAAGGGGGGGGTCTGGGGGCCTCCCAAGAAAAATTTTTGAAATTAAGATACTATAGATGCGTTTTCAATAGAAAGCGGCGGAGAGCCAACAAAAAAGAAGGGGGGGTCGCGGACCCCTGGACCCTCCGTGTACGCCCCTGACAAATTTAATTAAACCCAAACATTTGATTTCAAAAAAAAATTTATCAGTTTAAAAAAAAGCGAAGTTTTCTGATTCGTGAAAACAGTTTTTGTAACTTTTTTGTCTTTACAGTGTTGTCTTTGTCAGTCTTTGTCTCCTTCGTTGTTATGAAACAAAGAATTTGTTAAAAAAAGCCCAGTTTCAGAATGCTTGGAAAAATTTTTTTGGGGGGATACCGAAATTTTACAGTCACGCATGGCAATGTCTTTGGACTTCATTGCTGTAGCCGTGATCTTATCATTATGTCATTGTAAAAAGGCCCTCGAAAAATGTCTTTGGAAAAAATGTGGACCTTTAAAATTGGGGGGTCGTACGACCCTCACCGCGCCCCCCCTGCATAACCCATGGTACGTGAGTGCGTGCCGGTATCGTTCGTATGTCTTGTACGTGCGTGCGTGCGTTCGTTGTATGTCTGTACGTGCGGTGCGTGCCGTTCGCTTCGTTCGTGATGTCTATGTACGTTTTGTGCGTGCGTTTCGTGTCGTATGGTTGCGGCAGGGGCGGCGCGTACGGGGGGACCGGGGGGGCCCGGGCCCCCCCTTTTTTGGCAGAAAATATATGTCATATATGTATTTGTATGGAGTCGGAAAGAAATTCAAGAAGAAGAAAGAAGGAATAAAGGAGGAGATGGAGGGGGAAAAGATGCGAAAGAGAGTAGTTTTATACGACACATTTTTCCATTCATGCTACTGAAAATTACAAAGTTTGACGAAGTCCTCTAGCCTTACTCTATGCAAACAGAACATGCACAGCGCCGTATTTACCCAATAGCCGGACTTCGGGGCCCTGGAGTCTCTGTGCTTTCGGAGGCTCGATCGAGGTCGAATGATTCAGTACGTAGCTTGCATATGCAGGCCCGATAAGCCAGGCGGGTTCGGGGGATTCGCACCGAACCGAGATCCGTCGCCCCAGACCGAACCGTAAACGCACAACCCCTCCCCGGCCGAACCCTTCTTTGAAACTGGTTGCAAGATTTCAGCTTCAGGTCGTGTCTGCATTAGTGTAATAATTAGCAAATTCCATCGTAGGGGGGAGGCGTGAGACAGTGAACCGCCCCGCGGCCAACCACACGTGCCCTCCTCGCTTCGGACGCGTAGAACGCGCGGCTCGCGTTGGCTCCCCTCGCCTGTGCGCTTTGCGCGCCGGAGGTCAGGGGCGTGTAACAGGGGGGGTCGCTCGAGGGAGTTTTCCGGAGCCCGCCTTGCTCGCGCAGAAAAGCATCTGAGAGGGGGTCTAATTTGAAAAAAATTCGGGGGCCGGGCCCCCCAGACCCCCAGGCCTTCGCGTCTCCGGGGGCAAGCTTTGGGTTGACGGTAGACCGCACCCCTGGTACAGAATGCCTGTACCGCCTGCGAGCCAAATTTAAGAGCCCACATTTAAAAACGAACCCCCCCCAATGATAAAAGCATAAGCTAGCAGGGCTTGCATATCCCACGACACTTGTACTTATACTGCCCTACGCCGCGTACGCACAGGCTTAAGTACGCGCAGCACGCAGAAGCTACAACCGCAGCGCCTGATAACGGCTAGAGGCCGGAACACCCGCGCGTAACCAGTGTATGTTCCGGCAGTAACCTGCGGTACATAGACCAAGCTATGGGAGCGGTTAGTTTTTAATGCTATATATTTTTATATAGTTGCACTTTTATTCTTTTAGTTTAGTTTGGCACTTCGTAAGTTCTTAAGTGTTTCTTAATTAATAATAGTCTGCTCGTACGTTGCTTCTGTAATATCCTAGCACGCTTGGTTTTCTAAAGGCAAAACTGGTTGCTCAGCAACCGATGCAAGATAAACTAAAGATAAAGCTAGTCCGATGTGATGTTATATGAGTGTTTAATAATCTTCAGGCAATGTTAAGGTTTTTTGACTATTGACTAGTTGAAGAAAATGGCAAATATCTTTGCTGTACGCGCCCGAAAAAGATTCCCCACTATTTGTCATATGTTTATTCCTATTAGCATGTATTACATATTGATGCCGAAATTATCGTACTACTCTCACTATAGTTAGGCATGAGCGAGTAGACATGTACTGATAAAGGTGTTATGTTTCCGTTTTTTTCCATTTAAAATTTGAAATTTTCACCATTCGATAGTGCACCATACCCTGCGCTCCCCATTCAGTGGCAAGACATCCTGAAAAGGGTGCTTCCCTGCCGTCGGGGGGGGAATCGCCCCTCGCCACCCGCCACCCCGCTCAGATCGTCTGGCTCGGCCTGTCGCTCGCGCGCTTCGCCGCCGAAATACACTCAGCCCCCGTCGGCAATGTCGCTTCATTCCTCAATTGGCCCCAGCCCACTTTGGGAAAGCACCGTGGCGCGCCCGCTGGGTTGTTAACGTGCGGTGCGTTGAACGCCACTGCGTTCGTATGGTTGTACGTGCGTGCGTGCGTGTCGTTCGTATGTCTGTACGTGCCGTGGTCGGCGTTCGTTCGCTAGTCGATGTACGTGCGTGCTGTTTCGTTCGTATGTCTGTACGTGCCTATCTCTCGTCTAGCCGCGCGCTCTCTCTGCTCTAGTAGGCTATTTATAGATCTCTAATGGAGTATGGGTGTTAACCTCGTGCGTGTATCCAGCATGACCCCTATAGGTGACTAGCATCAGAGCATGCTACTCCCCTAGTCTCCTAAGTATAATTATTCAAAATTCCCCAAAAGGAAATAATCTTATCTGAAGGTGCGTCATCGCTGCGACCGCCGAGGACGCCCGTTCATAGCAATGGCCGAAACTTGCGTTTGTCTTAGACTTTGTGTTACTGGAGTATTATCCTATTGTTGGTAAACAGATTGTAAGTTTACTGCAGGCACGTATAACATGTACTCGGCCAGTTGGCCTAACTCCCATTTCATCTACTCTCAGAATCGGCAACTATTCCCATTCTGCGCTTCTCCGCTGAGTCCCATTTCGTCTACTCTCAGAATACGGCAATATTTCCCAGTTTCGCCCTACTCCCCGAGTCCCATTTGTCGTTCTAGGGCAACTGCGTCAGAATCGCAAATATTCCATTTTACTCACTACCTCGGATACTCCACATTACAAATTGACTGTAGTTGTACTCCTGCCAGGTGTTCCAATTCTTTGTGTCTCCATTTTTGTCAATTGCTGTTCTCATTATTTGTACGCTATGACAGCTATGTGTTTTATTCCGTACTCGTAGGCAACTCTTATGAGTATGCCAATAAACGGAACCCATCTTATATTATTTATATAATGATTACAGCGGTATTAGTGAACAAACTGGTCGCTAAGACGAATGGAATCGGGAGATTGAGACGTTGGAGGAAATTGGGAGTAACGGCAGAATCGCCCAATGGTGTTGCATGCAGCACCCATGTTTTCTAATCCTTGAACGCCGTGAGGCGCACGCTAGCTCTAGTACTATAGGCCCGCGTTCATCTAACTAGCCGCAGGCGTATAACAACATTGTCCAGGCTCAGATTTCGCTACACCTCTGCATTTGGTCGCTGCATAATTGGTTCGCAATGCGAAAAAGTGCTCAGACAATGCAAAATGATCGGGCTTTTTTTAACACATAGGTTATCATACATGGACAATTAATGGTTTTTTGAAGCACTTTCCACAACTTTACACGCATGCTACTATTTATGCGCCCGTTAATAGTCTTTGATTCGCACTCACATCAGCCCTACTGGGTGTAGCCATTTGAAGATCTGTGCGTGCGAATGCGTGACGCCACCAGGATATGTCGGACAAAAAGACACATGCAGCTATGGTGCAATGTATCAGGGTTCTCGCTGACGGTGCACTAAACAGGGCGCGCACCCCGTTGGGAAAACCTCGCGCATAAGCGTGCAGGCTACTTTAAGTGATCTGGACGAAGTAGTTGGGAAGGCGTCCTTGCATGAACCCACGCAGCGTTGCTGAATCGTCATCCGGGCTGAGGCAGTAGATGGGAGGATCACCAATCCAATGAGGCAGGGAAGAGGATTTAAAGGGGATAGTAAGTACAGCGTATTGTAGTTACACAATACGTATCAAGTTTGAATAAACTGTCGGCAACAAGAAGCAATTTTACTGTCGGGAATTTGGTTTTCCTTATACAAAATTTAACTTGCAACCTAGGAGGCGCGTCAAGGCACATTTTTAGTTCACTTTGCAGATGCATATTACAGTGTTTACATGTAAATCCGCTAATTTACCAAGCGCTTTTCATTCGTCGAACGTTCCGAGCGACGAGTTTTCGCCTGTCGCGCCCACTCTCATACCGATGCACGCACAGGTGCCTGACACCAGCCCCGTACAAGACGACCGCCCCCACACGCGACTGACGACCATATTGGTGGCACTCCCCTCCATCTGTACTTCAGTCATTAAACACCCGGGCAGCCAGCAGGCGGAGCGCAGCGATCGTGTCTACAGCCAGACTGAGACGGGGAACGGGGCGTGGTTCGAATGGTTAGGGGAAGGAATTTTACACAGAGCTAGACGAATATCGTTTGATCAAAACGTGCCTAGGAGTAGGGATGATGTGGAGAAGCCAACGAGAGAATAGTGGTAGGGTGAACTTTGAGTAGGCCTATGAGCTGGGGTTCTTCCGGGGCGACTGGAAGAATTATTGCCCAGGAACAAAATAGGGCGCTCCAAGATGTGTAAAATTATTTTTCCTTCAGAATATGTAGACGTACATATCTTGTCACATGAGCTTGTTTTTAGGTAATGTCGATGACTCAAAGATCGTATTGTGGTGTTTGTGTAGCATTTGTAGTAATAGTGATTGTGGAATCTGCAGCTCGACTGCGAATAGTGGTCCCTGTCAATATTATTCATAAGCCAAACACCCAGGTTGTTCAGGTGAGTCTTTCTTTGAAGTATCCCAGTAATTACAAGAAGTGAGTAAGTAGATATGATTAGATGATTTTAAGTAATGGCAGTGCATAATCATGCAGGCCAATAACTATAAGCAAGACAATAAATGCTTTCAGCATACAAGGTTAGCCGAGAACATCGACAGCCAGCAGCACGCCCTCAATCCCCAATGAAACAAGAGAAAGTAACTGCAGAACAAAGGCAAGAAGTGCTCACTAGGCAGCCAAAACGTAGATAGTATTTATTATCATTGAACATTTCTTGTCAAATGAGCAGAATTTAACCCAGGCCCATATCATATCACACACCATATAGGCTTCAATTATACACTACTATTGATATCATAATCAATACATATCAGCTCAATATATCACCTATATTTATATCAGTAATCAATCATTACTGCAATAGATATCAATTATATATATTAAATAAATATGTAATTTTAAGTAAATAATCATAGTTATTTATATATAAAATATAATATTGTAATGAAAAGATCAAGTTAATTTTAATAATAATCAATTATGTTAAAGTGTCAGGGGGGGTGGTTGCACAACAATTTAAGCCAGCCATATCATATTCATCAATCATATGAAATTAGAATCAATTAATATATTAATAATATTATATTTATATATATATATTATATTTAATAATTTTAATAATATTAAATATGCTCACGTTATTTTTACAGGGAAGGGAGCAGGAAAAGGAAATAGAAAAAGAAAAGCTGACGATGTGTTTTTGGAGTCTATGTCTAGACTATTGAAAGAGTCTGATGACCAGTTTTGGATGCGGGAACATGAGCTCCGCCGCATTGAAAGACAGGAGAGAGAAGAAAATGAACAAAAGAAGAGACGAGAGAGAAAGGGAAAGGAAGGATGCAAGAAATCATGAATTTCGTATGTTTAGCATGTTAGCTGAAACGTTACATTCAAGACAGCCTTCTGCACAACAGCCACAACAGCAGTATTATTCTTCACAGCAGGAAGATGAATTATCCTTCTATAAACTATAAACTAACATTTTGTGAATGATTTGTTCACCTTAGAAATGAATGACGCTGCTGTTTATTGTCACACGCCGCACACTAGTAAACCCGAGTTTACGCACATCGTATCGACAAAGCTTAGCATAGCAAATTTGTGCATACAGTAAAACTCGCATAAGTCGACACTTTTCGGACCAGCATTTTTGTGTCGACTTACGATTTTTGTGTCGTCACAAAGATGCGCGTCCCAAGTGTCGACTTATGCGAGTTTTACTGTATTTACAAGCGGTGTTCTTCAAAATAGTCTCTTAAAGCATCACGGACACAAACAGCACGACGAGTTGCTGGGGTGTTCAGATTGTTTCTCTGTGCATCACATTCTCCAGCTTCATTAATGAAAAGTTCACCGTTGAATCCCTCGCGGAATGTTTCACAGATATTATGTAAAGTACAGCAAGTTGCAATTAATGCTGGAATATTATCCAAATGACAGTCTACCCGTTTCAGTAGAATTCGCCATCGTCCTTTGAGTCGCCCAAAAGCATTTTCGACTACTACCCGTGCACGACTCAGGCGATAGTTAAAGTGTACATCCCAGTGTTCACCACCAGGAGAAACCAAGGCTTCTCTCTCAGTTAAGGGGGGAGACACCTTAGAGGTATCTCCCAGCATTCACCACAATGAGAACCCACAGCTTCTCTCCCTCTATCGGGGATACGTCAAGGTCATCACCGGAAGATTGTTACAAGGTCGATTCGAGACCGCGGGTCATGAGGTCCTCTCCGTGCACGCCGCTGCTGTGGCTGTCCAAGCTGACGTTGTCGCTGTCCCGACTCTGTGGACTCGAGTAGTTGGCATCCTCCTGCAGGCCAACGAGAATAGATTGATTAGCAGGGTTCGAAATCAAGGTCAGCAAGCAGCAAAACAAGAAATTTCTCATGAACCACATAACCAGAACCAGATTCTGCCTGGCTGAGTGTATTTTCCACCTGCCCCTGGCATAATCACAATCTAGTAGACACAGTCACAATGATATCAGACACAGACACAATGATAGTGCCTCATCGATAACTAACACGGTAGCAGGCTATTAACCAAACAAACACAGTAATAATAGGTCGTTATGGTAGTTACAGCTAGTAGATGAAACTAATGGTCTTCTGTCATATTTGTCTCTAATCTGTATACACGAAACAATATTTTAAATTTGTGCAAGTTACTTTTTTACACTGTGGTGTGGGACATGCATGGTGAATGGGCACATAGCTAATTTGTGACATCCCTTAAATCGTATGACATGTGTTTCCAGCTGTGTCCACACCACATGTCCAGCTGTGTTACATGTGTGTCCTTCTGAACATTGTGGGGGAAAACCTGTAACTGTGTTAGGATGGGAAATGCTAGGCGCATGCTTAATTCAAGATAGGCGGGCACCTGTCTGAGGTTGGTCCACGGGTAGGTCACCAGCACCCACTCTGTAGGGTCTTCCCAGATCACAGATCCCAGATCCCAGATCCCAGATTTTTTCCGTATGTTTCATATTTTTCCCCTTTATCGCTCACACTCTCGCTATCTCCCCTCCCTCTCGACCCTCGTTCTGCTCCCTCTCCCTCTACCACTCTCTCGTTCCCTCTCTGCCGGGAGGGAGAGGACAGGGAAAGATGGAGGAGGAGAGAGAGGACGGGCGGACGGGGGAAAGAGAAGAGAGAGGAAGGGGAGGAGGAGAGAAGAGAGAAGAGGAGGGAGGAGGAGAGAATAGAGAGGGAAGGAGGGAGGAGGAGAGAAGAGGAGGGAGGGATGAGAGAAGAGGAGGCGGAGCGAGGAGAGAAGAGGAGGAGGAGAGAAGAGGAGAGAATAGAGATGGAGGAGGGGAGAAGAGGAGGAGGGAGGGAGGAGGGGAGAAAAGGAGACAGGGAGAGATGGAGGAGGAGAGAGAGGACGGGCAGACGGGGGAAAGAGAAGAGAGAGGAAGGGGAGGAGAGAGAGGAAGAGGAGGAGAAGAGGAAGAGGAGGGAGGAGGAGAGAATAGAGAGGGAAGGAGGGAGGAGGAGAGAAGAGGAGGAGGGATGAGAGAAGAGGAGGGAGGGAGGAGGGGAGAAGAGGAGGGAGGAGAGAAGATGAGGAGGGAAGAGAAGGAGGGAGGAGGGGAGGACGGGCGGATGGGGGAAAGAGAAGAGAGAGAGGAAGGGGATGAGGAGAGAAGAGGAAGAGGAGGAGGAGGGAGGAGATAATAGAGAGGGAAGGAGGAGAGAAGAGGAGGCGGAGCGAGGAGAGAAGAGGAGGGAGGGAGGAGGGAGGAGGAAAGAAGAGGAGGGAGGGAGGAGGGGAGGAGAGAAGGGAAGAGGAGAGAAGAGGAGGGAGGAGAGGATAGAGAGGAGGGGAGGAGAGAAGAGGAGGAGGGAGGAGGGGGAAGAGGGGAGGAGTGAGGAGAGAATAGGGAGGAGAGGCGAGAAGAGGAGGAGGGAGGAGAGGATAGAGAGGAGATGGAGGGGGAGGAGGAGAGACGAGAGAGGAGAGAGAAGGGAAGGAGGGAGGAGGAGAGAAGGGAGAATGGAGTAGGAGGGAGGGAGGAGAGAGAAGAGGAGGAGGAAGAGGCGGAGGGAGGAGAGAATAGAGAGGAGGGAGGCGGAGAGAAGAGAGAGGAGGGAGGAGGAGTGAAGAGGGGGGAGGAGAGGAGGAGGGAAGGAGGGAGGCGGAGAGAAGAGAGAGGAGGGAGGGAGGAGAGAAGGGAGATACATTGTTTGTTACGTATGATGTAGTATAATTTCAATAAATGATTACATGTTGTATTGAAACCACACTTGTCCGATTCTCTCAATATGATGTACATGTGTCAATAATCAACTTAAATAACAACTAATCTATCAACTTAAATTCATCATTCGCTACATACGCGGCACAGCATTTCACATTTCACATAATGCGTAGTATTTTGCGTGTAGTAGTTGTGTGTGCGTAGCGTGCGTAGTGCGTAGTGCGATGCGATGATTCATGGATATACAATATTATAATTATAAGCTGATAAAAAACCTAAAAAAATTTCCGAGCAACCACACCGAGACACGATCGCCCGATCTGCGTCTCGGGGGTTAAAAAGCCCGTGGAAGCAGCCCGCGGTTCGCGCGCGGACGCTACCAACCACGCCAGTTAGGCAAGCGGCGAGATTCTAAGATAGCATGCGGGTCACGCGCGTGACGGGAACGAAGCCACAGTGTTCACGAATCGGACAAGCGCCTAGGTATATTGCACGAGACATTTTATTAGTATTTTATGGATCAGCAGATTACAATATCTCTAAAGGGAGACGGGGAGAGAGAGAGAGAGAGGCAGATTTAGAGCGAGAAAAGGGGCCGAGTAGGAGAGGGGAGAGCGTGGAAGAGAATGAGAGCAGTGAGAATGAAAGACACAGAGAGAGAGAGAGCTGAAGGAAGTGCGGG
>NW_014577557.1:112541-114142 GCF_000485595.1 Priapulus caudatus | reverse complement strand
TGCGTTCGTTCGTATGTCTGTACGTGCGTGCGTGCGTTCGTTCGTATGTCTGTACGTGCGTGCGTGCGTTCGTTCGTATGTCTGTACGTGCGTGCGTTCGTTCGTATGTCTGTACGTGCTATCTCTCTCTAGCGCGCGCTCTCTCTCTCTCTAGTACTATTTATAGATCTCTATGGGTATGGGTGTACCTGTGGGTGTACCACATGACCCTATAGTGACTAGTCAGAGCATGCTCTCCCCTAGTCTCCCTAGTATATTATTCAAATTCCCCCAACCAATGGAAATAATTTCTCAAGGTGCGTCATCGTGCGACCGGAGCGCCTTCATCAGCAATGGCGGTAAACTTGTTTGTCTAGACTTGTGTACTAGGTATTCCTATTGTTGTAAACAGATGTAAGTTTACTCAGCACGGTAACATGTATCCCAGTTGGCCTACTCCCATTTCATCTACTCTCAGAATCGGCAATATTCCCATTTCGCCTTCTCCCGAGTCCCATTTCGTCTACTCTCAGAATCGGCAATATTCCCATTTCGCCTTCTCCCGAGTCCCATTTCGTCTACTCTCAGAATCGGCAATATTCCCATTTCGCCTACTCCCGAGTCCCATTTGCGTTCTAGGCAACTCTCAGAATCGGCAATATTCCCATTTTACCTACTCGGATACTCCCATTGACATTGACTGTAGTTTGTACTCCCATTGTATGTTCCAATTTTGTGTCTCCATTTTTGTCAAGTTGTGTTCTCATTATTTGTACCTATGACAGCTATGTTTTAGTTCCTGTAGGACTCTTATGAGTATGCCAATCAAAACCACATTTTATTATTTATAAATGATTACCGGTATTTAGTGAACAAACTGATCGTAGACGAAATGGGAATGGGGTAGATTTTGAGCGTAGAGGAATTGGGAGTAAGCGAAATGGCCCCAATGGGTTTCAATGGTACCCATGTTTTCTATCCTTGAACCGGTGAGGGCCGTAGCTCTAGTACTATAGCCCGCGTTCATTAACTGCCGCAGGGCTATAGAACATTGTCAGCTCGATTTCGCTACTGCATTTGGTCCTGATTGGTTCCACGAAAAATGGCTCAGACAATGCAAAATGATCGGGCTTTTTAACACATAGTTATCTACATGGACATCTATGTTTTTGAACACTTTCCACAACTTTACACCATGTACGTATTTATGCCTTTAATAGCTTTATTCCTCACAAGTCAGCACTACTGGGTGTACCATTTGAAATATTGTGGCGTGCGAATGCGTGACGCCACCGGATATGTCGGCAAAACACATGGCAGCTATGGTGCATGTATCAGGGTTCTCCCTACGTTGCACAAACAGGGCGCGCACGCCCCGTTTGGGAAACCTCGCGCATAACGTGCAGCTACTTTAATGATCTGGACGAAGTATTGGGAAGGCGTCCTTGCATGAACCCACCAGCGTTGCTGGAATCGTCATCGGCTGAGGCAGTAGTGGAGGATGACCAATCCAATGAGCAGGAAGAGGATTTAAGGGATAGTAAGTACACGTATTGTAGTTACACAATAGATCAATTTGAATAAACTGTCGGGCAACAAGAAGCAATTTTTACTTGTCCGAA
>NW_014577557.1:106957-109438 GCF_000485595.1 Priapulus caudatus | reverse complement strand
AAAAGAGGGGAGAAGAGGAGGGAGGAGAGAAGATGAGGGGGGAGGAGGGAAGGACGGGCAGATGGGGAAAAGAGAAGAGAGAGGAAGGGGAGGAGGAGAGAAGAGGAGGGAGGGATGAGAGAAGAGGAGGCGGAGCGAGGAGAGAAGAGGAAAGAGGGGAGAAGAGGAGGGAGGAGAGAAGATGAGGGGGGAGGAGGGGAGGACGGGCAGATGGGGAAAAGAGAAGAGAGAGGAAGGGGAGGAGGAGAGAAGAGGAAGAGGAGGAGGAGGAGGGAGGAGATAATAGAGAGGGAAGGAGGAGGGAGGAGGAGAGAAGAGGAGGAGAAGAGAAGAGGGCAGAGCGAGGAGGGAGGAGGAAAGAAGAGGAGGGAGGGAGGAGGGGAGGAGAGAAGAGAGAGAGAAGGGAAGAGGAGGGAGGAGAGGATAGAGAGGAGAGGAGAGGAGAGAGGAGGGGAGGAGGAGGAGGAGAGAAGAGAGAGAGAATAGAGAGAATAGAGAGGAGAGAAGAGGAGGGGAGGAGGAGAAACGAGAGAGGAGAGAGAAGGGAAGGAGGGAGGATGGAGTAGGAGGGAGCAGGAGAGAAGAGGAGGAGGAAGGCGAGAGGAGCGAAGAGGGGGGAGAAAAGAGAGGAGGGGGAGGAGAAGGGAAGGAGGGACGCGGAGAGAAGGAGGGGGAGGGAGGAGGAAGGAGGAAATTGTTTGTTACGTATGATGTAGTATAATTTCAATAAATGATTACATGTTGTATTGAAACCACACTTGTCCGATTCTCTCAATATGATGTACATGTGTTAATAATCAACTTAAATAACAACTAATCTATCAACTTAAATTCATCATTCGCTACATACGCGGCACAGCATTTCACATTTCACGCAGCATTCATAGCGAGCAACTGGCACGTGTATATACATCGTGTAGTAGTTGTGTGTGCGTAGCGTGCGTAGTGTGTCTAGTGTGCGATGATTCATGGATACACAATATTATAAGTATAAGCTGATAAAAAACCTAAAAAAATTTCCGAGCAACCACACCGAGACACGATCGCCTGATCTGCGTCTCGGGGGTTAAAAAGCCCGTGGAAGCAGCCCGCGGTTCCGCACGCGGACGCTACCAACCACGCCAGCTAGGCAAGCGGCGAGATTCTAAGATACGATGCGGGTCACGAGTCGACTCGTCACGGGAACGAAGCCATATATAGACTGGAACGACTATCACGAATCGGACAAGCGCCTAGGTATATTGCACGAGACATTTTATTAGTATTTTATGGATCAGCAGATTACAAGGGGCAGAGTAGGAATAGGAGAGGGGTAGCGTGGAATAGAATGAGCAGTGAGAATGAAAGACACAGAGAGAGAGAGTTCGCTTACTGAATAATTAACTCCAAAGAATAATAACATTAATACTAAGAGTGTCCTAGTAAGTTTAATAAGTTAGCGTCTGATGATCGCGCAAGCGTGAAACTTAGAGTAACAGCTAAAAGTGATGTCTTGTCTTTAATTTACGTTTTTAATTTAATTTGTTTGTTTTTACATTTTTGTCATTTAATTGTGATATATATATATATCAAATCAAAAAAGCACACACACGCAAACACAAACACAAACACTCACGTGCGCGCGTGCATACCATCTTTATATAGGTGTGTGTGTGCGTCGTACATGTATGTGCGAGAGTTTACAGCGGGCCTATACATACTAATATCTAACTATAGACGACGTAATATATGTATATGATGCGTGTGTGTGTGTGTGTGAGAGAGAGAGAACCAGGGAGGGAGGGTGTAGGGGAGGGTGTATGTGTCAGAGAGAGAGAGAGAGAGAGAGAGAGAGGTGTGTGTGTGAGAGAGAGAAACAGCCAGAGAGGGAGTGTGTATGTATCAGAGAGAGAAAGGTGTGCGTGTGCGCGCGCGTGTGTGTGTGTGTGTGAGAGAGAGAGAGAGAGAGAGAGAGAGGTGTGCGTGTTTGTGTTGTGTGTGTGTGTGTGACAGAGAGAGAGAGGGAACTAGAGAGGGAGTGTGTATGTGTCAGAGAGAGAGAGAGAGGTGTGTGTGCGCGCGCGTGTGTGTGTGTGAGAGAGAGAGAGAGAGGTGTGTGTGCGCGCGCGTGTGTGTGTGAGAGAGAGAGAGAGGTGTGTGCGCGCGCGCGTGTGTGTGTGAGAGAGAACCTGAGAGGGAGTGTGTACGCGTCTGAGAGAGAGAGAGAGAACCTGAGAGGGAGTGTGTATGTGTCTGAGAGAGAGAGGTGTGTGCTGAGAGGGAGTGTGTATGTGTCTGAGAGAGAGAGAGAGAGGTGTGTGTGTGTGTGTGAAAGAGAGGGGTGCGTGTTTGTGTTGTGTGTGTGACAGAGAGAGAAATAGCGAGAGAACCAGAGAGGTGCGCGTGTGTGTGAGAGAGAGCGAGGGGGGCGCGTGTGTATGTGTGTGTGTGTGTGTGAGAGAGAGAGAGAGAGAGAGAGAGAGAGAGAGAGAGAGAGAGAGA
>NW_014577557.1:93099-106528 GCF_000485595.1 Priapulus caudatus | reverse complement strand
GAGAGAGAGAGAGGTGCGTGCGCGCGTGTGTGTGTGTGAGTGAGAGAGAGAGAGGTGCGTGCGCGCGTGTGTGTGTGTGAGTGAGAGAGAGAGAGAGTGAACCAGAGAGGGAGTGTGTATGTGTCAGAGAGAGAGAGAGACCTGTTTAGTGGATAATTATAAGCAATTAATGTTGAAAAATGGAAAGGAAACGTTCTAAAATAATTAGTAGAGTTAACATTTAAAAAAAATCATATTTTGAAAAATTGGTAGTTTTAACCCCACTAGTTATAATATTCCTAGCAATGCTGCTGCTGCAATGTACACCACAAAAGACGGAGAAAATGAAAACAAGTAGAAAGCAAAAACAAATGTAGTCATATGAAAGTGGTAGGGCCGGCCCAAGATATACTTTGGAAAAAATAATAAACTGTATATTTTTTTTTGTAGTCACAACACTTTAGGGCCGGTCGACTTGTAGGGCCGGGGGCGAATGCCCCCTTTGCCCCATTGATAATCCGCTACTGTACAGAGTAAAAGAGCGAAGTAAAGCCCAAGATTTTAGTCTGGGTCATGTCTTATAGTTATAGACTAGCACCCTTCTTGACACATGAGCCTGTGATTTAATGCAGTGAGTTTAGACCCTCGCACACACAGGCACTTGGACCGTCTCAATAAAAAAAATAATGGTAAATAAACACGAAATGTACCAAAGTCTTAATGTTTCTCTACTCTATTTCGCCTATATTAATAATCACCTGTAAATGCCAGTCAAATGCTCATCTGCAACACGCAAGTACACCGCACGCCCGCGCTGTGCACAAACAACATGAATAAGAGAGTTATAACTACTTAATTAAGAACTATAGTCATACGTACATCTATTGAAGAAGTTGGTAGGTGTCTCGGATCTCCATAGATAGCCATATGAAAACAGAAATAAGTTGTGATTGACTGATTCCTAATTAAAGCAATAATGGCTTCCCGCTATTGCCAGAGCCATCTGCTGGCAGTAAACTGAAAAGCGGACGATTTGCAATATTACGACATACAGTGTGTAATTTACATTTGGGAATAGGATTTCACGAAGAAGTTGTCATTGCATATAATATAACATAACATATATCCAGTGGTATAGGATTTCACGAAGAAGTTGTCATTGCATATAATATAACATAACATATATCCAGTGGTTGTAGAATATCAAGATGTAGCACGCTATATATATGTAGCCGTATCTAGTGTGAAATGGATGTGTACGTGCACACAGGCGGTGGGGGGGGGGGAGTAGGGGGCTTCTCCCCCAGAAAATTTTGAAAATGTAGATCGCAGCAGAGGCACCTTGGAGTAAATGTACAATGTAAATCTGGACTTCTTCTCTTTCTTTTTCTTCTTCTTTGTCTTCTTCTTCGTCAATTCTTCTTCTTCCTCTACTGGTATGAGTAGCTGACTATGTGTGCAAAGACTTGCATGGCGACATCAGGTGGGCATTGACTCCACAGTTTAATGGAGCGTGGGAAGAATTTCTGATACTAGAGCCTTGCAGAGCACTCTGTACCATGATTTCCCCATCTTTTGGATTACATGTATAATCTGAATAACTGTGACACCATAAAGCTGGGTTTACACTATCAACGACGAGTTGATAAACTTTTCAACTAATCGACCGAAGTCGGCAGTGTAAACGTAAAAGTTTAGCGCTCGACTAGTTGATTGTGTAAAATTCTTAGTAAAGTTGGCAGGACATACGTCCGGATGCGACCTTTTCACTTCCCTTTCTCCTTCTGACTCTAGCCTTTCCATTGAATGAGTTACGTCACGTTAAGCCGAAGTCTGTGGGGAGGAGGAACAGTTATTTTCGGGACGCAGTATTTGACCATCTTAATTATCTGGGAACTGGAAAATATCAAATATATTATTCGTGATCTGGGACTAAAAGTGCATCGTGGCGCGTGTTGGGATGGGGGACGCAAGGAATAAAGGCATATTCCGTTACTGGGGTGGCACGATGTATGTATGTATGTATGTATGTGTCTGTCTGTGTGTGCGTGCGTGCGTGTGTGTGTGGGCACATCGCTCGCATTGATATGCGCACGCATCGAAAAAATAGTACTGTTGATTACTACCAGATGGCGAACTGTTTTTCATGCTATAACTTTTTCACATATTTTTGTGCAATTTTAAACAAATTCTTCATATTGCAGCCATTATTCGCTTACATTCGTGCGTACGTATGTGTAGGTGTGTTGTTGATTGATGTCAGGTGCAAACAACAAGTTTTTTTCCGACAAGATAATTTAATGAGGATTTTTTACTATTGAGCGCTTGCTGAATTTGCTTGAAATCATATTCTCAGGCTAAATAATTCTAAATAAGCAACGTTGTATTGGTACAGAAAGCAAGGGTTTTATTAAACGGAAGAAATTTGCCCTTAAATGTTAAACGTATCACCGTAATATTATAAATACCAGTCACTCATCTGATAAAACATTCAAGTGATATTTTACAAGCCCACAATTTACAGAAAATATAATCATATACAGCCGTTGCAGTTCTATACGCTGCCTTTGATTAGTAGTGTCATAGTATAACTTGTTAATTAATAAGTTACTTTACCAATATATTAATAATAAACGTTTCCAGCCCAAGAGGGCCAACAAGAGTTACAATGTGTAAAACCTTACGTGAAGCCCACCACAAAATGAGAGCCAGTTGCTGCCTTGCTAGGAGAACGTCCATATATATAGATATATAATTAAGTAATTGCCGAAGTTTATGTGTGGAAGATGTAAGGGGAATGTCCGATCAAGCTCCACGCAGCTCGGTGGTGCACCTGTTACATGTAGCCCACTATGGTTGGTATTCACCAGCAGTGTCTGACCGATTTGCTAAACGCAATCATCCATAAACGTAGCTAAGATGATTGCAAGTGGCTGCTTAGGCTAAGCTACGTATCACCGCAGCTACCTATGATAGCTAGCCTGCTTTTCTGCGAGATTTCGCCAAGCCACACCCCCTATGCTGTCAGGAGTGTATAATATAGATATATATATATAGATCTATCTCTCTATATATCTCTATATTATACACTCCTGATGCTATCAAGTCTTATAGTGGAGAGTACTTACCGTGATTGAGCTATGCGATGCCCACCAAAAGACGTTGTGCTCTATCTAGACCCGGCTATAACGGCCCCACCCATAGATGCTAGCTAAGTCATTGCCTTGACTAGCCTATGAATTCCCCCACATCCCTAAGTACCAAGTCTCCTCTTACACTGAGCTACGCATGCTCTGACCAAAACCAGAGGTGCTAATTGCCTGCGTACATAGAACCACGTTTCGTGTCCATCCAGCGATGTTTAGTCCCTGCAGAGATCGAATCACGTGTTTCGTTACCCAATATAGAAGCTATACGTCCCTGCTTTTCTTCTCACGCACGCATAGATACCACATCCCTTCTCGATAGAATTCCGCTTTTCAGCAATGCAGGGATTCTAAGTCCCTGCGTAGATATGACTACGTTTTTGCGCCCTTTTAGAGGAGCCAAGTCCTCGCTTTTTGCACCCACGCAGAGATGTACAGCTTAGTCCTAAGAGTAGAGCCAAGTCCCAGCATAGATAAACCCCCTGTAGGACTATAGCTTGAGCCTATCTGCACATGAGCCGGACATTTCAAGGGCAACTCGTACATCGTACATACTTCAATTAGTTACTCGATACTAATAATCGATCACTACCAGGCTCTCTTCAGTTTCTGTTGGGCTTCACTATATAGGATATTCATAATCAAACATAACAACAATAACAAACACGAATGCGCATGTGATAAACACCTGAAACACGTGTGTGCTGGAGGAAGAGGAGGAGGGGAGGAGGAGAGGGGAGGGGAGTCAAGAACACGTATGAGGTGTCGGGAACACGGTGAAGGGGAAAGGAGGAAACACATGTGTGCGGGAGGCAGAGGAAGGGGAGGGGAGACAAGGGGAACGAACGATTCACCTTCTCTTCCGAACCCCTCTGATTACTAAGTACCTATATAGTATTATCGGCTGGTTGATACAATCCTCCGTGAAGTGCGAATCTAATTTCATCGAATTTGTATCAGCGACGACAGAAATGCGGTCGTTGATGACAATATGGCGAGCGCATCGCAGTCACAGCCATCATGTCGTAATCGCCACCTAGACCTTCACATTCAAATAACCTCTATAAAGATTGCCTTCGTACTGGTGGGGATACGAGGCTATCATGTGTCGCGGATGTCCGCTCACCCACGTCTTAGCGCAAACGTGGCTGCCTAGGAAGAACTCATGGCTTCATATTCTTCGTTAGATAAACCACATGTAATTGAATCGATGATCGACGATACCTTCGTTCTAAACGATATATATATATATATTTATATATATGTATATGATGAAAAATAGGAGTTTCTTATAGAAAATGCAATGATAACTCAATTTTCCATCCGGCGCAACTCAACCAACTTGGGTTCTTTTACCTGCCGAATAATCTAAATTCGTTTCTAGTACCTGCCAAATCAACTACCCTATGTTTTCATACCTGCCAAAGAAATCTATTCATGTTTCTCATACCTGCCGAAGAAACTCGTGTTTCTTGTACATGGCAAGCGAACCGAATGTCGCGCCTTAAACGGGGCGAGGGATCTAATAAGCCCGTTCTCTCCACCGCTATCACTGTGCGTGCGTGCGTGCGTGCGTGCGTGCGTGCGCGAGTGGTGTGTGTCTGTGTGATTGCGCGTGCGTGCGCGAGTGGTGTGTGTCTGTGTGATTGCGCGTGCGTGCGCGAGTGGTGTGTGTCTGTGTGATTGCGCGTGCGAGACCGCGATGAGCTATCAAAGTGTAAAAATACAAAAAACACCACGCGGACGAGGCACCGTGTATACAATAAAAGAGTGTCATGATATGTAGTTATTGCAAGCAATCGGTGCCAACCAACGCGTGGAAAGATCTCTATACTACTCGAAAAAGTGCAAACGTTTACCTGCCGAAATCCCCTTCCGTGCACACGAGGAGTCCTCGCATTCCCATAGGTTTGGGAGGCGGGGGTCAAACGGGGTGCCCTCTTTCGTTTTTGATTTTCCCCACGAACCCGGTGGGCGTGGTTACATGTGCTACCGTATCCGGTGATGACAATTGCTACTAGTTCTGTATCCGGTGACGAAACCGTTACTAGTTCCGTATCCGGTGACGACAATGGCTAATTCCATATCCGGTAATGACAATTGCTGCTACTTCCGTACCCGGTGATGACAATTGCTACTAGTTCCGTACCCGGTGATGACAATTGCTACTAGTTCTGTATCCGGTGATGACAATTGCTACTAGTTCCGTACCCGGTGATGACAATTGCTACTAGTTCCGTATCCGGTGATGACAAGTGCTTCCTATTTCGTATCGTGATGTTAGCGGCAATTTCATATATACGAAAACGGACATAATATCACATCTAGTATACACGCTTAAAGTATTCTCGCGCGACGCTAAAACGCTATCGTATAGGACGAGGTCCATATCGCTCGAAACATAAAGTCTTAATAACTTATAGACATGTCGTTGCATTTTTGTATTACTACAACAAAATCTGCGCGGTCGCAGGTGAGCTAGCAGTTCTTCATTCAACTCAACCACTCTTATCACGCAATCAGAAGATTTTTTCCGATTCACGCTCCACAGGCACTTTGGACAGAGTCAGTAAAAATAAAATGAAAGCACATTCACAAATACTACCGTACCTCTCAATTACAGTTCCACTGTTGTGTCACTGTATATCAACTTTCCTTCATAAAAAATAACGCCGAACGCTCCCGCACTCGCTGCTGCGAGTGTGCTGTGTCGCCATTATAATGATAATAATATATTAATCCGGGCGTGCGTGCGGGAGCGTTCGGCGTTAGTTTTTATGAAGGAAAGTTGATATACAGTGACACAACAGTGGAACTGTAATTGATAGGTACAGTAGTATTTGTGAATGTGCGTTCATATTATTTTCAGTTTTTACTGACTCTGTCCCAAGTGCCTGTACCCACGCTCCATCAAGACAGTGTCAACCCGCAGTTTTATTATTCGAATTTTCGAACGTTCGTTAACGTACGAGAACGCGGATGGCCATGCGATACTCACTTACGCAGGTTTACGGGGACAGGACACGGCAAAATCGGAGGTGCAACCAAGGCCTAACCAACCATACGGAGGTAACTTAGTATACTATATATCTCCCACGCAGTAGCATCGCGAGCAACACCACATCAGTCTCCGTGCAGATTGCGTTTACGTAAACTGATAAGGGACGAAGTTTCTGCTCGTAACTCGATAGAGGTCGCTGCGTGCTGAATACGCGGTCGCGTTGCGGGCAGCAGCATCAGTGTAGTAATATAGCGAGCATCTATCGGTGGCTTGTCATCGTGCCACCAGCAAAGCAGCGGCTCCAGTAACGGATTCATCTCTTTCCTCACGGTTGAGGCTCTCACTCTCTCTCTCTCTCTCTCCCTCTCTCTCTCTCTCTCATCACACGAGCTTTCTCTCAATCTATCTATCTATCTCTCTCGAGCGCTCTCTTTTTCTTTCGTTCTTTCTTTCTCTTTGATTCTGTCTTTCTAATTTACTTGCTTGTCCATTCTCTTTAATTCTGTCTTTCTATTTTACTCACTCATCCATTCTCTTTTCTTTTTGTCATCTCGCTCCTTTTGTCCTGGACGCAATCAGAGCGAGATGCGACCATGAAGTCCGTACATATAAACAGGCCTGCGAGCTTCCACCGTGACCACCCTGCATCTTATCTACGGATTCACTAACGCATATCTGCATACTCTCTCACCATATGTCCTTCCCGCCGACGCACATCCCAGTCGAAGGTGTAGTCGCGAGCTAAGGGCCGTGGGCACAGACTGCGATATCGCACGTAAACTACCCATCGATTGTTCGCGGGAAAAGAAAGAGGAACACATTCGAATGCACGAAGGCCGCCGCTCTTATATACAACCGCGGGCAGTTGCCGGCATGCAACACGCATGGCGCCTATGCGCCATCTCCTCCCCCAGCCCCCACTTTTCACCTGCATTTTTTTATTCCGCCTTTCACGCCATCGCCGACGACGACGACGACGACGGACTCAGAAACCGCTTGTTCGCTTGCGTTGCCATGGTGATTGCAACTGGATTGATGACGTCAGTCGCAATGCGTTTACGCGGATGCGTATGACAGCAGCAGGCCGTCTGTCGTGTCGGTCGATCAACGACTACGTATATCAGTTCGCGGCTGAAGTTTGAATTTTGAGAAAAGACGCGGGTGGGGTGCGGGTGGGTGGCGGGGGGGGGGGGGGGGGGAGTTGGGACGCCCGCCGCACCTGTAGATCCGTTCATACGGATAAAGTGATTAACGCAGCATTTAACTCAATTAGCAATTTTTTTACGTGCTACAGCGTCGCACTGTCTCTCGCACGGACACTCGCGCTCCGATTATGCAAAATAGATATAGATGTGTTTTTACTCAATTACGCTTCCGCGATGTTAATCCTAACTAACAGGATATCACTCTCCTTCTCAAGCTGCCGGTACGATATCTATCACACGAAAGAAAATTTTGTCAAAATTTTGAAGACTAGCTTTCTCAAATTGGCATGGATAAAGGTCGGATTTCACCCGACAGATTCAGATGAACACGCTCCCGGATTCCGTTGGGAGATTGTGATTCTTAAACGCCGGTGTGCTTTCTAACTACGTAAGCCAGTCTCACCACCGCGTGCAATTTCATCAATCACCACCTCGTAATTATATCTACAATTCGTGCCAATTTGCAAAACGACAAGAATATTAACAGACACACGAATGGTGCACCACATACACGTATAAAGAAAGGAATTATGCTCGTTCGGAGAAGCTGGTTCGTACAAGGGTGCAAGGCAAAATGGGGATCACAGAGTTGGGTGTAGCCGTCGCGTCGTCCGATAGGGGGCGCCACTGTCATACGGCCGTCTCTTGGTCGGTGGATGTGACGGCTTGCACCTGCTCCTGACCTATAAAGCAAAGCATAGTCGTAACAATGCCGAATGAACACACTCACACGCACAGGCACATGCACACACCCACATACGCATGCGCGTCTGGTGGGTGAAACCAGATAATCACGCCTCACGATTAGATACTCAACCGGAAATCAACCCGAATCACCAATAACCGAATCATAAACTCACAATCACAAACCGACTCGATCGGTGGTATTTATCATGCACCTTTCACGCATGCGCTCGCCTACCCCGCCTCCCGCCTCCCGCCTCCCTCCCGCCCTTTACCTCCCTCTCCATCCAGCACCCGTCGTGTACGGCACTTACTCTTCAGGTAGGCAGCGAGTTCGCTGTCCTCAGCACGCACAGCTTGCATGTACGGCGTGTTGCCGTCGCGGTCTGTGACGGTAAGGGATGCGCCTGCCGTCGCCAGCAGGTGGCAGATCGTACGCCGCTGGTACCACGCAGCTTTGTGGAGCGCCGTCTGTAACCTGCGGAGGCAGTATGGTGGATACGTTAAGGCAGCACGTTACGGCGGCACGGTACAGCGGCACGTTACGGCGGCCCATTATGGCAGCACGTTACGGCAACATCTTGGACACGTTACGGCAACATCGTGGACACGTTACGGCAGCACGTTAAGACAACATCGTGGACACGTTACGGCAACACGCTACGGCAGCACGTTATGGCGGCTTCGAGCGGTACGGCATGGTGCTATGGCATGTTGAGGTGTGGTTTTACGGCACGGCGGATATTACAGCACGGATTCGGAGCACGGAAGGCGCTACAGCACGGCGATTGCTACAGCATGCAGTCGGAGCATGGAGGGTGTTATAGCATGGCGAGTGCTACAGCATGAAGAGCGTTACAGCATGCTGGGTGTAACAGCAAAGTTGGCGTTACAGCAAGATGGCTGCTACAGAATAGAGATTGCAGCATGGTTGGAGATAAAGCATGATTGATGTTACATAATGCATGTTACAGCACAGTGGACGCCACGGCATGACGATATCGTATAATAAAGGACGATAGAGTATGATGTGTGTTACAACACGCTCCGTGTTGCATTACAGTGGACGTCACTACATGATGGTATGATGTGATAGGGAAGGATATAGTATGGTGGGCTCTGCAACATGTTTACATATTGCAGCATCGTGGGCGTTACAATAATGATGGTTGTGATGAAAATACAGAATTTATATTACAGCACAGTATGTAGTATAATATAACAGATGATACAGCATATCAGATAATATAACATAATGGATGTTATAACAGAGTATAGTATAATGTAACGGATGCTACAGCACAGTTGATGTATTAGTACAGTAGATGTTTCAGCAAAGCGGATGTCATAGCAGGGTACGTGTATGGTTGAGGGTAAATGTTACATCACAGTATATATTATGGCATGACACAAGTAAGTGTATAATAGGGGTAACAGGATGGGTGGTGTTTACTGTGAAAACCACAAGATTATCATTTCAACCGCAACCGCATGCACCACTATGACGTTTGTCATTATTAGAACCGTTATTTTATTTCTGACGCATTTTCTAAGATTTATGATTATAGTACATTATAGTACAAGTTAGATTCAACCTTCCAAACATGCACATGCACACAAAGAACCCATGCAGCTGATCTTGCCTGCAGTACAAGCTAACCATATAACAAGTATCATATATAAAACACACAACACTGTAATTGTACAGAAACCAACATGAAACCTTAGTACCATAACTCGAACGAAATAATAGTTTGTGAAACATTCGTAAACCACATTGGAACAATACGATTTCAGGAATAGTTATTACTTTTATAACCTGTCGTTTGATGTTTGCACTCAACTCTGAAATCAGTACTGTTCCGCTTATCTGCAAATTTCATATACAGTTCATAAATGAATATATACATTTTATAGGATTTCTAGATTGCCACGTGTTACTCGAAAGAATAAAAGAGTAGAGCTTAAACTGCTAACTCGTGTAGATAATTGGGATGATCGCTTGCAATTGACAAAGCCCCATATGAATATAAATTCATCGTGTTGTTCCAATGAAAAATTAATTATCACATCTCAATTCCCTTGTACCGCTCAGCGCTTTTTTGTTTTGCAACTGCAGGCAACCGAAAATTCAGCTTAACTATCATAAAAGACCAAAAGAGATACTGACGGCTATCCGAAAAACCAGAATTGAATAAAAACCACTTATGGTTTGCCGTAAACCAACGGCTGCAGAATATTCGATGTCTGTTCGTTAATTCCATACTGGCGCGCCTACGAACACATCTTCCCGTATATGCATCGTGCGAAGAGCTAATACTACATATTATACAGGTATTATCAGCTCGTGGTCGTACCCGGAGTATATGATTAACAGAATCTCCACTCAATCACCTATCATTTTCCGAATCCGTTAATTATTTACGTCCGATACTATACATACTTGCATACACTCGAATCCATGTGCATAACACGTACGAAAGGTGTGTGCGTGCGTGCCTCTGCGCGTGCGTGCATTCGTGTATGTGCTTGTGTGCGTATGAACCCATGAACTTAAGAGGTTGTCAGGGATGGTTTCTTATTTGATTGGTTGCCGCCTCAGGTCTCATACATACATATTGGTAACCAATGTTAGATATCTTGCTTTGACAGTACTTCCGAGTGTTTACTACCTCGGAGTTATCAAAATCCGTCACCAAATGTTAGGCAGAACATTTCTATATCAGGTGCACGTAATTAATAAAAGGCACGTGGAACTGCTTATTGAAAAGGAGGGGAAATTACATATTACCTTAATTTAGTATTCGCCAGCAAAAGTCGAATTGCTAGAGGCCTTAGATATTGTACGCTATATATATTTTGCGAAATTTACATACATACATCACATACACGCACGCACGCACACACGCACGCACGCACACACACACACACGCGCGCGCGCACACACACACACACACATATATATATCGATTGCCCAATACTACTGAACGGGCCTCCTCTCTATGGACAGTTGCAGGCCAAGCCGAGTATGTCAAACCGCCAATGAAATTGAGGAGCGTACGCCTACGCGTGCGTGAATGTGTGCGTGCATGTGTGTGTACGTGCGTGCGTGCGTTCGCGTGTGTGCGTGTGAACACAGGCATGTTTGTGTTAGCGTGCGTGCGCGCGCGCCGATATTTGAGTCTGATAGTTGTAAAAATTCAACATGGAGAGGCTATTTCGTCTATCCACGACTACTTGTACCATCATTATCATCATCATCATCATCATCGTCATCGTCGTCGTCGTCTTCGTCATTATCATCATCAGCAGCATCAGCAGCACCATCATCATCATCATCATCATATCATCATCATCATCATATCATCATCATCAGCAGCATCAGCAGCACCATCATCATCATCATCATCATCATCATCATCATACCATCGTCATCATCCTCATCGTCATCGTCGTCGTCATCATCATCGTCTTCATGCATTGTCCTAATCGGCCTCCCCTAACATGTCCTGCAATGACCCTATCTCCCAGTCTCTAATGAGTCTCTATTACTCACACACCACGTATAATGAACAGCTTTACAACTGTGGCTTCAACAAGTCTGGCTATACAAACTAGACATACACTCCTCTAAGCACACCACTCTGAGCAGATGCCAACGATTGGCAAGCATCACTATATATTAACAAGCGGGCTTTGCCGAAATTCGACAAGCATTCTGGATTTGAACCGTTTTTTCTTTTTATAACAAATGATAAATAATCAGTAAAACGCATTTCTTTTAAAATGAGTAAAAAACAGCCGGGGAAACCAGATTTGGAGTTTCAAACAATTTTTTTACCGCCAGATCAGCAAGCTGTATTTCTTCAGCCGAACAAATTTACCTGCCTCACTAAAATCAGTAAAAACGTCAAGGTTTCGCCAAATGCTGTTATGCGCCTTAGTGGCACACCACAACAAACGACGGTGCCTTCCGACGCTGGATAAAACGCAGCTTGTTACACCGACTGATTTACAATCGAACGACAGCACCGTAAATGCAATCACCCGCCCACGTATTCACCCCTCCCCCACCCACCCCGTCAGCACGCAGACTTCACACCGTACAAGCAGCGACCGTCCATCTTCGTAACGTGCGGACGAGTTACACAGCAAGCAGTATATCACAGCAACCGTCTATTAAGGAACAACTACCACGACGACAGTGATAAGAGAGTAGTGATCTTCACAGCGAACGACAACAGAGCCCAACCACCTCTATATGACAGACTTCCACAATAAGATCAGCGACACGCGAAATAATAATCATGAGGACTGAACTACTTGTTTGTGACAACGACGGAACACAAAGACGGAAATAAACTTCACGACAACTCGAATTAAATACTAGTGAAATAATAATAGTAGCAGTAATAATAATAATAATAATAATAATGATAATAATAATAATAATAATAATAATAATAATAACAATAACAGTTACAATAATAATAACAGTAACAGCAATAATGACCTTCGTCGGAAAAAACCCACCAAGAACAACCAACAGCACGAGCACGACAGCAAAGAAAGACGACAACAACGACGACGATGACGACGACGACGACCTCTAGCGGCGCACGCGCGTACTAGCAGGCTCGGCATGCGGCGTGAGCTTACTTTTCGCAGTCGATCATGTCGAGCAGCTCGATGGGGCTCGTGCTTAGCAGCCAGCGGACAAGCTCCTTGTGTCCGAAGCGGGCGGCGTGGTGCAGCGCTGTCATGCCGTACTGGTCCGGCTGCAGGACGTCAGCGCCCTGCCGCACCAGCTCCTGCATGCGGCTCAGGTCGCCGCGCTTCGACGCATCGAGAAACACTGGGGGCGGGTGAGACGACGTCAATGTTTGTTTGTGTTTGTGTGTGTGTGGGCGGTCATTGTTTATTTGTGTGTGTGGGGTCATTGTTTATTTTCGTGTGTGGGTGCGCCATTGTTTGTGTTTGTGTGCGGGGGCGTCATTGTTTATCTGTATGTGGGGGGTCGTCATTGGTTGTGTTTGTACGTGGGGGCGTCATTGTTTGTGTTTATGTGTGTGGGGGCGTCATTGTTTGTGTTTGTGTGTGTGTGGGGCGTCATTGTTTGTGTTTGTGTGTGTGGGGGCGTCATTGTTTGTGTTTGTGCGTGGGGCGTCATTGTTTGTGTTTGTGTGTGTGGGTGCGTCATTGTTTGTGTTTGTGTGTGTGGGGGCGTCATTGTTTGTGTTTGTGTGTGTGGGGGCGTCATTGTTTGTGTTTGTGTGTGTGGGGGCGTCACTGCTTGTGTTTGTGTGTGTGGGGGAGTCCTTGTGTTTGTGTGTGTGGGGGCGTCACTGCTTGTGTTTGTGTGTGTGGGGGCGTCATTGTTTGTGTTTGTGTGTGTGGGGGCGTCATTGTTTGTG
>NW_014577557.1:89874-92609 GCF_000485595.1 Priapulus caudatus | reverse complement strand
GTCATTGTTTGTGTTTGTGTGTGTGGGGGCGTCATTGTTTGTGTTTGTGTGTGTGGGGGCGTCATTGTTTGTGTTTGTGTGTGTGGGGGCGTCACTGTGTTTATTTGTGTGTGTGGGGTCATTGTTTATTTGCGTGTGTGGGTGCGCTATTGTTTGTGTTTGTGTGCGGGGGCGTCATTGTTTATCTGTATGTGGGGGGTCGTCATTGGTTGTGTTTGTACGTAAACAATGACGCCCCCACACACACAAACACAAACAATGACGCCCCCACACACACAAACACAAACAATGACGCCCCCACACACACAAACACAAACAATGACGCCCCCAAATGAACAATGACACCATCCCCCAAACACGCACACACACAAACATGTGTGGGGGCATTGTTGGTTTGTTTTTGTGTTTGTATGTGTGTGCGCGCGCGTGCGCGCGCGCGTGTGTGTGGGCGTGTGTGTGTGTGTGTGCACGCGCGCGCGTGTGAGCGCATGTGTGTGTGTGTGGGCGTGTGTGTTAGGGGGTTCATCGTGTGGGGGTATGGGAGGAATTGGGTTATCGCAAGTCATCATGGGCCATTAGGGGATAATTAGGGGTCATTGAGAGGTCATCATGAGTCATCTGACATTACATCTTACACGATCCATCGCCCTGGGACGTCGTCAAATCAACGAAGGTGAATGTCGTCATGACAGGTCAATGAGGGTCAATGGGGGTCATTGGAGGGTTAATGATGGGGTCAATGAGGGCAATGGGGGTCATCACATGTCACCGGGAAGACCGTTCTCCCTGTATCCCCGACGGGATGGCAGCTTCGAGGAAGGAATCGCTCGTGGGGATTGATGAATGATGATGTAGCCTTTACATATAGGGCGGAGTACGGGCAAACGTCACTGCGGCACCACTAGCAGTATATTGTTACTGATTGCCAGCATATATCCTCCATCTATCAGCAGGGTAGTACTCGGGCTAAGGGGTGGGGGAATGGGGTGGGGTGGTGAAGCGCATCCCTATTGAAATCCCTATTGAATCCCTTGTAAAATCCGGCTAGCATTCAAAGTTGCAAGAAAATGAGAGATGCATGACATAAAAATATCACCCAGGGGGCTGTAGCGTCGGTGACTCATTCCCCACTCACACTTTTCACATAAAAGTTACGTACTGTGCTGATAAATGTTGTATATACCAACGGGAATACATCGCATATATATATGTATATATATATATGTATATATATATATATATATATATATATAATGAATCACGCAATGAAAGCGTACCCTATAGAAAAATTTAATGGATGAAGAAATTTTATACATAAAACATTGATTAAGGAAAAGGCAGATGAATGCTGATATTGATTACTTCGTTTCACTCTTGTGCACGCTGACAAACTAATCAATATGAACGGTATCCTAATGCGATAAAACTGCGGATACTGCTGTGTTTCGTTAACCATTTCGTTTACGTGTTAAAACATGCATGTTCAACTAAACCCAAGAAGCGATTGTAAAAAGCGGTCCTGATATTTTAAAAGGATCTTAAACGTGTATTAAGTCTATTGCCTACGTCGCGCATACTGTACACATACGCAAGCATCAAATTTGAAATAAAATGTTAGACATTTTAGCCAGTACATTACCGAAATTTTGAGATAGCGGTGAGGGTGTCTCTATCATACATAACGACAAAAACAAGAACAATAACAAGAACAAGAACGATAACAATCAAAATGACGATGATTAAAACGACACCGACAACGACAACAATGGCAGTAACAATAACAACAATAATAGGACCAACAACAATAACAACAACACCACCACCACCACCACAATCAACAACAACAACAACAACAGTGACAACAACAACAAAGAGAACAACGACAACAACAGTGACAACAAGAACAATAAGAACAACAATAGGAATAACAACACCCCCACCGACCAACACAAACAATAATAACCTGTAACACCCACCCCACCCCACCCCCACCCCCCGCCAACACAAACAATAATAACCTGTAACACCCCACCCCCACCCCCACCCCCGCCGTCACGCAATCATGGCACTACTTACTTTTGTTGATGGGCGCCAGCTGACGCACGGGCTTGCCGCACGTCTCCGACCCACTGCCGGACTCCTCGTTACTCTGCTGTCGCACGAGTCGCTTCAGACGCGTACAGCTCGGCGACTTCGGCGGCGACGTCGCCGCCGCCGCGGCAGCGGTGGCGCCACGCGTGCCCTTCAGGCCCGCCTCCTCGTCCTTGTGCCGCAGCAGCGCCTCTTTCGGCGAGCCGGTGGCGCCGCAGACGGGCGATGCGGTGGAATGTCGCGACATGTCGGTCGGGTCGAGAATGTAGAGGTCTTCGCTGGCGATGTCCGTGACGTAGTGACGCGACTCCTGCGCGCGGTCGATGTGGAACAGCTTCTCGCCGGCGATCGCTGTGACGCGAGCGGCAAGAATAGAAAACACACGCACAACATGGCTGTAGTTAGAGTCTCTCTGACATATACATATCGCTGTAGTTATAGTCTCTCTCACATAAACATAAACATGAGTGCAGTTATAGTCTCTCTATCTCTCTCTCACACACACACACACACACACACACACACACACACACACACACACACACACCACCACAACACACACACACACACACACACACACACACACACACACACACCACACACACCACACACACACACACACACACACACACACACACACACAC
>NW_014577557.1:77216-86211 GCF_000485595.1 Priapulus caudatus | reverse complement strand
CACTCCCCCACCCATCCACACGACTGCGCCTCACTCCCCCACCCACTCACACGACCGCGCCTCACTCCCCCACCCATCCACACGACCGCGCCTCACTCCCCCACCCACCCACACGACCGCGTCTCACTCCCCTCCACCCCACCCACACGACCGCGTCTCACTCCCCCCATCCACACGACCGCGCCTCACTCCCCCCATCCACACGACCGCGCCGCACGGCCCCACCCTGACTGCCGCCAATCACTTACCCAAGCACATGCGCACGCACGCATGCACGCTCATACACGCACGCACACCGGTCTCTACCGATCGAACATACATATGACCGCACACGGGCACGCACGCACACGCACACACACACACGCGCGCGCATACATACAGCTTAGTGGAATTACTCGTTAAACAGCCGCAATTATCCAGCAGAGAACATAAGCTCATGAAGGTTTAAACCCGGATTGTGAAGCATTCCCCCCAGGCCAGCGCAACCTCCACATGTCTGTCGCGTTGCTGCATACAGTGAACACCACTGATCTCTACATACTAACATGAGTTATACATAGAGTTATTTTATTATTATTATTATTATATTATGAGTTAATATATAGAGATCGACCAGTGGTAAAGACGCATGAGCTAGCGACCCACACGCGATCTGATGACGTCACTATAACCGCAAAGAAGTTCTTTTGTTTTTTTCCCCAGAAGAATTACTACACGCCCGTCATCATCAGCCGTCAGCACAGGGAAGTCGTGACAGATCTCTTTGCCCCCTCCCCTCCATTTAATATATCTCCGACTTTTTTCCTCTCGACCAATTACGGGCAGGCAGGTTTGTTCCCGCCAGACAAATTCTTTCATTCAAGGTCAACTGTTTGTGGCTCGGTGGCGAATTCAGGATTGCTTTCTCGGGGCGCACGCGAATCACTTCCCCGTTTTTTACCGCACGCCGAGTCCAATTTCATCAGCGACAGCTGCCGTTGCCATGGATACTTACTCATTGATAATGGGTACGGACACCCGTCTCTGCAAAGGAAGAAAGATGATGACGTAAGAAGCGATGCGTGCAGCGGTGCGGAGTTCCCGCAGACAGCGCCACCTGGTGGTGCGGAGGCGTGGCGGAAATCGACCACGTCTCGAAATTCTCTCTCGTAATTAAACGCGATCTTAATTAATGCTGTTTGATTCCGAGAGGCAAAAAACCGATACATGTATCAAAGGTCGAAGGCTCGGCTTACTAATTACTAGACTGCGCCGGGGTCGTGAACGAGTGGTTTGGAAACACAGCGTTGAAAAGTGTTCCAAAAAAAATTTTTCATTCAGAAATGTAACTTGGCGACTCGACAAGGACGGAGTACAGTCAGATATATATATATCTCTGTAATCAAACTAAAAGGCACCGGGGGGGGGGGATGGGAAATTTTTTCCGGAGCTGCACTCTCAAGTGAGGCATGAGTCGACAGAAAATAACTATAGACGCACACGACTTCTGGCTTGCGGTAACCGGGGGGGGGGGTATCTTCGATAACATCCCAGTTGGCCTACACCCATTTCGCCACGTCCTATTTCGCCTACTCACATTTCGTCTACTCTTATACTCTTAGAATCGGCAATATTCTCATTTCGCCTACTCCCATTGTTTCATTTTTATGCTACTGTATTTTCTATTTTTGTCAAGTTGTGTTCTCATTATTTGTACCTATGTTACTAAGGTATGTAAGTTGTAACCTCTGGTTCCTGTAGTCTATGTATACCAATCGAAACCATATATTATTATTTATAAATGATTGTTTAGTGAACAAACCGATCGTGGACGAAATGGGAATGGGGTAGATTTTGAGCGTAGACGAATTGGGAGTAGGAAAAATGGGTGTAGGCCAACTGCATGGGAATTTTGCTGTAGGCGAAATGGGAATTTTGCCATAGGCGAAATGGGAGCAGGCCAACCGGTAATAAACCACCGGGTGTGGTTGCTAGGAAGGCAAAGACTTCCCCCTCAATGTTCTGCCCACTCAGTACAGCGACTCGTATGCGACCAGATAGCGAATAGATTTATACGGAGTGAAGAAAAAAACTCCAATAGCCCTCGATCGCCTAAAGTTCGTGGTCCGGTTACGGCAAACGAGAAATCAGCGTGGCCTAGTGGTTAGTTAAGAACTTAGTAGAATGTCATGCAGTTGACGATGTAGATGTAGTGCATTGCACTGCTACGTCACTTCCTGGACTGCCAAGCTATGCGCGACTGGAGTCAAGTGGCGGCTGTGTACTGCGCAGGCGCAGCAGGTCACGACCACCAGGAGCAGCACTGTTCGCGCGAGAAGAGAAAATAGCCGCCGGGACCAAGCAGACGCGCGGGGGCGATTTACACACTGAGCTGGTCCCTCGACATTTCCTTAGATCGTCAATACAATCACAAAGTAAGATTTCGCGTCAGAGTCAAGTTTTCTCATATAGTTACTATAGCAATCGAGGTTTCAATTTCTCAATAATATAATTATGCACGAGCCAAGCGGTTTGCCATGCAATCATCAACGGCAATCGATCAATTGATCAACAGATCTATTGGTTAATAAAGAGAGAAAAAGTCCATAGTGAGGAAAAAGACAAAGTGCTATAAATTCACGATGTAGTTAATGCACGAAATGAGATGAGAATAATAATAAACGGTGTGTCGAAATGACCGAAAAACGTAGAAAGTATCAGTGCGCATGCCTATGAGGCATTCCTCGGCATACAGGGTAACACCACGCACAAACGGTGGCAACGGAATTTCTACGACCAGGAATCATAAAAAAAGTGCAGAGAAATAGTGCAGGGTAGATGCAATGACCTCACCCGGTGTAAATCTTCACAGCAAACTTGTGGGGGTAGGGTGGGGGGGGTAGGGGTAAGGATACATCACCATCTCCGCGGCCGGTATCTCACGCTGGCACGCGATGAAACCTCCCCAGAGAGAGACGAGATGTGCAATAATAATAGAGGGAGTGCTGTGTGTGTGTGTCAGATGCAGAAACCAACCGCAGGCAGTATGCAGAAGAGCAGACGTAGCGATGCAACATACCACGTGGCCACCACCAGTGCCAGCTACCTTCGGTTTTAGCACCATGTTAGCTTGATTACGTAGCGTGATGCGGATCGTGGACGGCCCCAGCTTGCACGGCTCGCCATCCACCTGCATAGGAATGGTTTTGTTGGTGACGAGCAGCACCTCCCGGCACTGCGCGATGCGTTCACCGTGGCCTCCAACCTGCAGCGCCGCCTGGAGAAGAAAAAACAAGCAAAATGTATGCACGGGATAAAAAAAAAATTTCAGCGATTTTGACATGCATTCGAAATGGGAATCGCAATAAACTGCCTGGACTTTATATTCGCTAGGAAAGCTTACAAACAAGGCAGTCAATATAATCAGGGATGCTTAACAGAGAGGTAGACACACTAGAGAGATGGTTATGAGAGAGAGGGTTGAGACACTGGGAAGTGCTTATCAGTGAGGGGGTTGGGGCACAAGGGAGCAATTATCAGTGAGACATTAGGTGGCGCCTACCAACGAGGAAGTTGAGACATTAGGTGGCGCCTACCAACGAGGCAGTTGAGACACTAGGTGGCGCTTACCAGCGAGGTGGTTGAGACACTAGGTGGCGCTTACAAGCGAGGCAGTTGAGACACCAGGTGGCGTTTACCAGCGAGGCAGTTGACACATTAGATGGTGCTTACCAGCGAGGTGGTTGACACATTAGATGGTGCTTACCAGCGAGGTGGTTGACACATTAGATGGTGCTTACCAGCGAGGTGGTTGAGACACTAGATGGTGCTTACCAGCGAGGGGGTTGACACACTAGGTGGCGCTTACCAGCGAGGGGTTGACACACTAGGTGGCGCTTACCAGCGAGGCGGTTGACACACTAGGTGGCGCTTACCAGCGAGGCTGTGTGGACACTAGGTGGCGCTTACCAGCAAGGCGGTTGACACACTAGGTGGCGCTTACCAGCGAGGCTGTGTGGACACTAGGTGGCGCTTACCAGCGAGGCAGTTGAGAAGCCTATCACTTCGAGGAATCCGTCGTCATGTCGCTGAGTTTCGAACATCGCAGCCGAGCTGCTGGGGTTTCCCCATGGCTGCGTGCCGCCAGCATACCTGCAAGCAACGCCACCTGCTGGTCAGATGCGGCAACTAACGTTACAGCCATCACACTTCTTGGCAGCATGCACCTCATTGTACAGCAATAATATCTAGGGCACATCAGTAATTTAATTATTAATAGGCTCCTGATAATTTACATCTATTGCTCATTCCAGTTCACAATGCTAATTTTTTCATTCTTCGATAACACTTACTGTACCTACCAAAATAATAGCATGAATTCATTTCAGGACAATATGTATTCTCTTCCTCTTTATCAATTGGGTTTTGTCATGAACCAGTTTAACACGATCCGTGCAAACCAGCTATAAATTAGGTTAGACGTAGGTAACGTTAGGAGAAGGTAGATAAGGTAGTTAGATAAGGTAGACGTTCATTTCTTCTCACGAACGCGATGTTGCTCCTCGCACAGAGTAAAGCTTGCCTTGGAATATTGAGAAACAGCAGGCAGTGTATCTTCAGCTCCTGTATTTTCGGGGTCATGTCGACGCCGTCGCACTTCAGGTTGATATGCTCGGCCAAGTACTTCCAGCTACGCTTCAACAAGTCCTTCCCGCCAGCCTGCAACAACAGCGCCACCGCTGCCGCGTCATGAGTCACGTGGTGACAGCAATGGCCGACAGTGCGGTCGAAGCGCAGGCAAGCGGCCATTGAAAGACATCTCATTGATCGGACTGTACCGTAGTATTTGGACGCTCGCCCGAAACTGGACGCTCCTAAGTGCGCATGCGCGTAGGCGCCTCTTGTTTTGCAAGGGCGCATGCGCAGCATGCGCAGTAGTCATCTGCGCATCTCGCCCATCGAAAACGGTCACAATAAACAAACATGACTTTTTGTTTGTTTTTAATTAGTTTACTTTTTGATTTGTAAACTTGATATTAACATTTATTTAAATAAATTTATTGAAATTATTTGATTGATTTTATTGAATTTATTGAAAATGAAATTGAATTTAAATACACAGTTGTTAGGTAGGTACCTACTACAATACACAGTGTATTGTTAGAAGGCGTTCAATAATACACACTGTATTGTTGAAAGTGTATTGTTAGTTACCAGGATTATCTGGATTAAAAGTTACTTTTTTAAACTCTTTTTTTGTGTGTGAAACGCAACCTGTGGCTCTACGGGTCGATTTTACATGCGTGTGAGTGTGATAGGAGTGCGTCGGCACACGCCACTAACAACTTGCGCCGACCAAGCCTCGATAATCACCCCGGCTCGTGTTACAACAAACTGAAGATCTCTTTAAGCTGCTTAACCGCCCACGGCCGACAGACTAGCTACACGCGCATTTGTCGTGACAGTGATCGTAACGTGGACTTCTGTTATAGCGTGCGTCAACGTCGAATTAAACGCAGAAGAGAATCTTTTTTTCTCGCAGAATTTGTTCTGCCATTCCGCCTCGCGCGTCTCAAAAGAAAAGCACTATTTAGACGGCTCCCGCGTCGCTCGGCTCCCGCAGACGAAATTTGCCGCGGCGACGTTGCGACAGACTAGGTGCTAACTCGGCACACGCGATGGAGAAAACGGATGCATTTCAATAGAGAAGACCTGACGTTACATTTGCGTTTTATGTTTTACGTGGCCTTCTGACGCACAAGTCCCGCCGAAATGCGTAGAGTCGGCTGCCAGGGGCTGTGACGAGACATCGGCGACATCGTACCTCGCACGAAGCGCTGACGTCATCACGCGCGCGCCTACGTCACGGCGAGATATCTACTAAGAACTACGGTGGGCACTATATAACGACCACCGGTACGTATTGCGCCTGGAGTGAACAAAACAGTAGGGCCTACTAGATGAACTTTGGATTTTTTTTTATATTATCAGAATGCTTAACTCGTAATTTTATATAAATACTCTATCTATAGTATACAATTACGATAAGGATACGGGTAGTGGCTCGTTCTAAATGTCAGAAATATATGCCAAGTAAACATATTATGCTGAATGGGTCTAAAAACCATCAACGGTCAGAAGAGAGCAGTCCATCAACAGCATCAGCATCAGCGGAGAACTCAGCGTTATCCTCTCTACCTCCTTCTCCCCTCCCCTCCACCACCCCTCCTTCTTCACCCGCCCTCTCCTCCACCTGCCTACCTACCCCAGCGTAGAACATGCGGTTTCGGAACCGGCTGTTGAACTTCTCCGGCTTGGCCTCGCGCGACGCGTGGAACTCCAGCGCCACCTGCGCGTCGGCTCCGAGACTGAAGTAGTTGTTGACAACGTCCAACGGCAGCTTGTCGCTCGCCTCGTCGCCCGGGTCGCTGCCCGCTGCCCCCGCCCCCGCGGAGGCGGAGGGAGGGGGAGGAGCGGCGGCGGCGGCGAAGGAGGAGGGCGGGGGAGCGGCGGGGTTGCGGTCGACGTGTAGGTTCCAGCGGTCGAGTTGAACGACGACGCCCTCCTCAACGCTCGATACGACCTTAGAGATCGGCTCGTCCGTGTAGCCCTGCGAACACAGTCAGAGGAGTAATATAAAGTGGAGTATAAGGTGGTTAGTGGGTGTGAGGCGAGAGGTGTAAGGTGATTGTGGTGGTTGCAGCAGAAATATATAATAAATCGTCCGATTGAAACCGCAGGATCTTGACAGATCTTCCCCACCTCTATTTCCGGACAGCTCGGCTGAAATATTCATTCCGTACACACACGCGCGCACGCACTTACCAACACACTCACTCACTCACGCGCGCGCGCGCACGCACTTACCCACACACTCACTCACACACACGCGCGCGCGCACGCACTTACCATCCCACTCACTCACACACACACACACACACGCGCACACACACACACACACACACACACACACACACACACACACACACACACACACACGCACACACACACACACAGATTTCTCTACCCATCCATTAGTTGGCCTGTACATGTAGACTAGCTAACAGCCGTGTGTTATCCACGAACAGGCTACGAACACACGTGGCTACACACCCTGTCGGTAACACACCAGAGGGCCTTCGTGACGCCCTATTATTGTTCTTTTCGCGAAAGATAAATTTCTTGCCTACACATTTAATTCGCAGCGCTGCTTCGCTCGCACAGCGTGAAGACGCTGCCAATTAAAATCTGTGCACGCAACGTGGCGGCGATTTTATTCACGCAAGGCTTGGCACGCGTGTCTGTGAATAGGGGATACGCAGCATAATCATCATCATCTTCATCTTCTGCGACGTAGTGTTGTCGTGAACATAATCACACCTTTAATGACAATGATGAGACTGGGAAGGGGAAATGGGGAGAGCGACGCGAAGAGGGCGGAAAGGGGAAGAAGCGCCGTAAGAGGAAGGAATAGGGCCGCAGACAGAGAGAAGGGAGAAAAAGGGTATGTGAGGTACTGTGAAAGAAGAAAATACAGGGCCATTGGATGTAGGATGGCAAAAAGGAAAGAAAGTGGTAGGGGAGGTAGAGTGATAGAAGGAAAGAAATCGGTAGGGGAGGTAGAGTGGCAGAGGGAAAGAAATGGGTAGGGGTAGGAGTAGTAAGAATGGTATGGCAGAGTCAGAACAATACATGGAAGGAGGAAGGAGCAGACAGAGTGTCGGGAGAGGGATAATGGCAGGGGGCAAGCACGGGAGGAATTACAGCGGTAGGGGCGAAGAAGAGTGGGCGAATAAAGGAGAGAGTACCCTAATCCTCCTCCTCCTCCTCCTTCTCCTTTTCCTCCTCATCATCATCACCCCCATTCCATCCTCCTAATCTTCCTCCTCCTCCTCCTTCTTCTTCTCATCATCATCCCCCCCCATTCTATCCTCCTAATCTCCCTCCTCCTCCTTCTCCTCCTCACCATCATCACCCCATTCCATCCTCCTAACTCCTCCTCCTCCTCCTCCTCCTCCTTCTCCTTCTCCTCCTCATCATCATCACCCCATTCCATCCTCCTAATCCTCCTCCTCCTTCTCCTTCTCCTCCTCATCATCATCACCCCCATTCCATCCTCCTAATCCTCCTCCTCCTTCTCCTTCTCCTCCTCATCATCATCACCCCCATTCCATCCTCCTAATCTTCCTCCTCCTTCTCCTCCTCATCATCATCACCATCATTATCACCACCACCTTCATCACTATCATCATCGTCATCGTCATCATCATCATCAGCAGCAGCAGCAGCAGTAGCAGTAGCATCATCATCATCATCATCATCATCACAACCACCATAATCATCATCATCATCATCGTCGTCGTCGTCGCCGTCGTCGTCGTCGCTGTCGTCGTCGTCGTCGCCGTCAGCAGCACTGATTGGGTAGATATAACAGATTTGCGTGTAGTGAAACGTGGAGAGGTCTATGGGACTGTCGCAACACGTGTAACTCCTCCATACAACAGCCTCAACCGACAATACATTATACACAATTCACGGTTAGACTGAGGGCACAGGTGGGTAGAGTGTAAAAGTAAGGTATATGATAATGAGATCGAGGGGTAATGTACATTGTTATATTAAAAGTTATAATAGAAGGTCACGGGGAGAGGGTTTGAATAGACGGTTAGGTTGAGATATACAGGGTAGGTGGCTGGTGGCGTGGATATAGGGTAGAGGAGAAAAACAAAAACAAAAACGACACCTGCAAGAAAAATGAAATATACCCCGCTCGGGATTACCGGCGTCACGTTAACGGGTCATATTTCTGCGAAAACTGCTATTTTCTGCTCGGCTCTATTGCTGTACGGTATAGCTGTGGATGGTCAGCTGTTTGTGCCCATTATACACACGCATGCACACACGCACGTACGCACGCACGCATGCATGAACACACGCACACGCACGCACACACACACACACACACACACACACACACACACACACACACACACACACACACACACACACACGCACG
>NW_014577557.1:74123-77206 GCF_000485595.1 Priapulus caudatus | reverse complement strand
ACACACACACACACACACACACACACACACACACACACACACACACACACACACACACACACACACGCACGCACGCACGCACGCACGCACGCACGCCCGCACGCACGCACGCACGCGCGCGCGCGTGCCCGAGTACGGATACACGCACATACGTACAGAGAACAGCCACACAGAAACACACACATACATGGATATAAGCAAGAGCTAATAATAATATACTAGCTCTTGATATATAGTATAGTAACTCTGTTAGCAGTATGTATGGCGATACAAGTAGTACAATACATGTACTTTATTCAGCGCTGAATAATGGTAATGAGTAATTACTATTATTTTTTAATTAGGGTATAGGAAATTCGTAAACAACGTGTGTCCTTACCATAAACCCAATTATTAACACAACAATTGCGCGTAGCTGCCACAGACCATTTCAAGAGAGATGCCGGCATGGTACAGAGAGTAGTCAAAATGGCGCACGACACACGTGTGATCGATATTCAGTAAAAAAGCCAGAACCATCAAGAAGTTTCTTAACCACCAGCCGCGGCCGTCTTAACCCCATCTTTATTCAAAAATTAAAATGCCCGGCAGCTCTATACAGAAGGATATATTGTTTAGGTAAAGATCTTGGTTCCATTGGAATTTTATCAAAGTGACTCAACTAGAACCTATACCTAACTTTAGGTAAAATAACATTTAAAAGAAACAACATCGAATTTCCGCAGAGTCACGCATTGTCGTAGTGCGTAACGCATGAACCCATTATTGTCGCAATTTCAGGAGTTGTTATGGATGAAAATATTTCCGCCCCGCTTTAGGCGATTACACCGACCACAGAGCGTCGGGGGAGGGGGGGGGCTTTTCTCAATGATTAACGCATTCGTTCAGGGCTAACCGCGAAAACTGGCCGCTAACCGCTTGGTTACCGGCGACAAGTTTTCTCGCTTACGTATTTTTTCCGATTTTATAAAGTGGATTAAAGTACGCGTTCGTCCAGCCCGTGCATGCGCGTCCCGCGTCAAGTAATTGATGCTCTGTATAGAGCCGTGTTGCGAAAGCAAAATCAATGTGCGTGCACGCGCCTGTACGCAAACATATATAAAGCTGTACGTACATACATAATAAACGCACGGGGAACGGGGAGAGCGCGACTTTGTTGACGAGATTTCGTTTTTCGCAGGTCCTACTTACTTTTCGCTCGGCGTAATACAACGCAGCCGAGTTACAAACGGGGAAGCGGCGCGCACTATAGGGGTGTTGCTATCCCCCGGGCGTGGAGGGACAGTCACGTGATACAGTTGACGTATACTTCAAAGTCCAAATCTTCCACAGAAAGATTCCACAGTCATACTTCCGTACTAGACATGGCCTTATATCCCTAACCCTAATCCTAACGCTAACCCTAACCCTTACCCTAACCCTGATCCTAACCCTAATCCTAACACTAGTGCTGCCACATTGCGGTACTGTCCCTCCACGCCCGGGGGATAGCATTTCCCGCACTATAGCATCTGTCCCGACATGCAAAGATATAAGATACAAGATATAAGATGCGAATGAATGAGATCGGTTATTCTATTGTTTCTCTGACGTTAAAGGTCGTTTCAATGACGTAACGTCAAGAGGCTTCACACAGTGATCGTTATGATAGTTATATAATAATATTCATGTGCACACGCGATGCATTTATCGCCGCGACGAGCGAGGATCGGCAAGTTGAAATTACCTCTGCTTACATTCCCGCCACAATAACTCGTCGAGTTTTATCGCTCACGTATTTTCCCCTCTCCCACTCCAATAAACCTCAACACAAATAATTCGCTGGTGACGTATTTACGGTTGTTGAAACATTGCATCAACAACTCAAATAATTCGCTGGTGACGTCTTTACGGTTGGTGAAACACTCTAACACTAACACTAACGCTAACTCTAACTCTAACTCCAACTCCAACTCTCACTCTAACGCTAACTCCAACGCTAACTCTGCAACTCTAACGCCAACTCTAACTCTAACGCTAAATCCAAGGCTAACTCGAACTCTAACTATAATCCTACTCTAACGCTTACTCTTTGCTGCCTGTGGTGATCGCAATGGTGAACTTATGAATCATACTCCACATTGACGCTCATAGGGTCTATGTCCCCCAGGGTACTATCGGAAGGTACCCTGGGTACGGTTCGATATATCAGAACGTACCCTGGTAACTATCTGATATGGTTAGGGTTAGGGTTAGGGTTAGGGTGTGAGGGTTACGGTTAGGGTTAGGGTTAGGGTTAGGGAGTAGGCGTAGGCGACTCCCTAGACTCGTTAGTGGAGTAGGCAAGGTATACGGTCCGGCATATTAGATAGTACCAGGGTACGTTCCGATTAATCGAACCGTACCCAGTGTACCCTCCGATAGTACCCTGGGGGACAAAGACCCTCTCAGCCACACTGACCACACACCACCGCAGTGAGTCAACGCTTTGACTGACGACTATTCTTGTGATACGCGTTTAAGTCAATGCTATCAGTAGTAAATATATCTTATCTTACTTCTGATACTATTAGGAGTGTCATAATATAGATTCATCTATATTAATGTGTGTATTATAATATCTATCTTTATATTATCTATGTACGAAATAACGACAATTAAACTGCTGTTGGTGTTGCTGTTTAGTGTTTACCTTTAACGAACCATGCTGCGTGTACATTTTACCAATTTGTTCGAGTAATTCGAACACACGCGTTAGAGGCATCCGGCTTCTGCTGTCCCCGCGAGCAAAACCTCAAAACGCCCCTATAATTAACGTTGTTAAGCACCACCTACAAAAACCTTTGCCGGATTAGAATTCGTCCAGATGAGACGGGATACTAGAGAAGCGTTGCCGGAAGGAGGTGTTGATCCCAAGCGCTATAAGCGCAGATCTTGCGCGCAATTCCGCGGCAAGGCGCACGCGACCGCGGGAACGTCCTACGACAGTATGCAGCGCTGGCAGCTATGGATCCGTGCGCCGAATGAATTGGCGGGCGCACGGATCCATAGTCGCCACTGTACAGTCAAGCATTAAGGTGTTAAATAGGCATTTTCCATTGACG
>NW_014577557.1:66947-74098 GCF_000485595.1 Priapulus caudatus | reverse complement strand
AGTTTCAATGGAAAACGGTCCGTGTCAGAATACGAGGAAGAACACCTGACCGGCCGCTCTGTCGCGCCCCACACGCTTGCAACGTTTTGCAACCGTCTTCCCGAATGGCGAGGCCGCTACGCGGAGTTGGAACGAGCCAGTCGCCGCCTGCCCGCCTTACCTAAATGCCCATAGACTGGGCACTCTCCTCGCACTCTCGGCTTAGCCCTTAGTCAACTCAGAGAATGGCCCGGTACATCGAGGATGGGAAGCGGACCCGTCTAGTCCGCTATATGATAGGCGCCTTGCGGAGCCTCGAAACCTTGCTTGCAGAAGTAGAGGTAGGGCCGGCGGCGGCGTATGCCACTCCAGCCAACTACATTACCAACATTGTAGCTACCAACTGGATTTCGGTGACCTTTAGTTCAGCTTGACCTATTTTATTGAAACGGCTTCAAGGTTTTGCCTGTGCACTCTTAGTATAGCCCTAGGGGTATTCTAACTCCTAGCAAAGACAGCGTTTCTTTGCCTAGTCGTAGTAGCTCTAGGTAGTTCACTAGTTGGTTCAAGGATCAGAAGAACATGGCTCCCAATATTAATTCGCCGGCCCCAATGTATGCATGGGACATAAAAAACCAATGGTCATTCTACCGATCAATGATCAAATCTAATATGGTATAATCATATAACCTAGGTTACGGGCGGGTGTGCATGGTTAGGGTTCGATCATTTTAGTTAAGCTTAATTCATGGAGTAGACCGAGCTTAGCCTCCATTATTTACTATTCACTGATTACTATTGCCTCTGCGCTGGGGTCCTGGTAGTTACTAGTACTGAGATACTAGCGTAGTGCTTGGTAACTTAGTAGTACTACTACTACTATTAGTCAGTACTCCGAGTAGTAATGTATCGTGGCTAACACTGGTTACTGTTGAGTGAAGTAGCAAGGTATTTCGTAGCCGCTGAGCGGGGGTGGGCGTGGAGATTAAATAGCCGCGGTCTTTAATGTGCCGCTTAGTGCTGGAGGTTCTAAAGCAGAAGGCTGAACTCGTTCAGTAATCGATAATGCCTGCAAGTGAACGAGTCAGGAAGCATCAGATTGGCAGCGATTAAGACTGGTGCGAAAAGAAAGTTCATGCCGGCGGACCCACGTCGCCGGAGTGACGAGGCAGGCTTAGGCACGGCGCTAGACCGGACCTTCCATCTCAGCCAACTAGTCCGGTTCGGCTCACACTTGAAGCTTGACGTTAGCGCTAGCGCCTGCGTGGAACTGGTTTTTTTCTGCGGGGCCCGCGCAGCCGCGCGGCGGCAGTCTAGAGGTCCATGCAGGGCGAGCGTTTTTGTGTTAAAAAAACTTGGTAAAATGGGCTACGTAGATGGACTTCGCCGTAGCGTCCATCTACTCGAGCGGCCAGGCCGCACTAAATTCCAAATTAAATGTCCGGGGCATAATACATCAGCGAAAAGGGACAAAATTACTTTTGTATACGAGCGAGAAAGCGACCGCGGGCGCGGCGCCGAGCCACAACCAGCAACAAAACGAGTCATTTGGATTCTATTCTCGCCCTCACGCTGCCAGCAGCCCGAAAGCGGCTTCTCGCAATGGGCCCAGGACTGGCTCAATTGACCGATCTATACGGCTTTATGCCGGTATTACCAAGAATGGCCTTCGTGAAGTATTCTCCAGATAGCTAGCTGGCCACGCGAGTTATGCTCATAATGCGCGCCCAACAGGTGCCAGGTGGCGCGAAGCGCGCTTCGCGCGTATATCCGGCTGCAGACTGTCCAGGAATACGTTTTGCGCTGAGAAGTAATTACGTCTTAACGTAAGAAAAAAAATCCATTTATTTACAGCTCTCGTAGCATGTTTCGTAGAAGTTCGAAACGAACAGCGGTGCGCGAACGATGCCGTGAGGTTCGGGTGCCATCGGCTAACATCAGGTAACATCGACCACGGTGTGTTATGATATACAGTTCAGGGACATTGACCGTCGCATTCACGAATGTTCGTGACACGCGCGAACAGCTCGGAATCATCGTACAATGATCGATAAAGGGAGCTGCATCTGCCAACTGTCAACTCGTACACACCGGGCTAAATTCAGCGTAACGTGATCGAGAGTATGCATGTATATGCCGGATAAAATCACACGAACGGTTAGCGGCGCAATTTTCCCACGCCTGTCTGCCCGCCGCCTGCGCTACGAACGCAATTTCAATGCCGATTTTTCATTTTCATAAATCGATGCAAAAACGTCGTGCATTCACTCATTCATTCATTTCATTTCTATACACGTTCGTCTGTACATTGTGCGTGACGCAAGATACGCCAAGCCGTATCAGCGACGGGCAGATAGAGACAGACAGACAGAAGAAAGAGAGAGAGAGAGAGAGAGAGAGAGAGAAAGAGATAGAAGCGGGCGAGAGGAAGAAAGAGAGGGAGAGAGAGAGAAGAGAGCGAGCGAGGGTGTGTGTGTATGTGTGTGAGAGAGAGTTAGAGAAGAGAGCGAGAGAGAGAGAGAGAGAGAGAGTGTGTGTGTGACAAAGAAAAAAAGAGAGAGAGAGAGAGAGAGAGAGAGAGAGAGAGTGTGTGTGTGTGAGAAAGAGAAAGAGAGAGAGAAGAGCGAGCGCGCGCTCGTACGTGCGTGCGTTCGTGCGTGCGTGCGTGCGTTCGTGCGTGCGTGCGTGCGTGCGTGTGTGTGTGTGAAGATTGAACGAGTACATAAGGTGGCTGTTAGTGCAAAGCAGTTCGCTTACCGGTGCTATCCGCAAATCGAACAAAAAACAGCCAAAAAGACTTTCCATCCCCATCACTGATCGACAACATAATCCGGCTTTTCTCATTTCTCGCTGCTTTCTACTGTATCGTCTCGACTCGCCCCCCTCTCTTCCTACAGCTTATGCCGCTTCGCTCTAACTCGCATATCCTTCCAATGTTTTATGTTTCCTTCTTATCAGCTTGGACTTTCCAGCTTCCCCGCCGTATCGCCAGGTAGCTACCACCCTCAGTTTTCATCGCTAATTTCCGCACCTGTTACTCACTCATAAGCGTTCATGTAGGAAGAAAAGATTGTTTTCGCAAACAAGACAATTATATATATTAACACTGCGCGTAATATTCTCATTATCGCCTACATCCTCGGTGTAATCACGAATTCACTCAGTTTCTTAATTGAAAAAACACGTCTAAATACAGATTTAAACATAGATCCCAATCTCGGTATGAAGCTGGAATTACGATTACAGCTTACGCACGATTTTAATTAATGATTAAATTCAATAAGGATTACGCGGGGGCGATCCGGATATTAATCTAGAATGACGACGAGTATTGACTTAGATTGGACGCGAGATTTACTTAGATTTAATCTAGATTCAATATGTAACTAGAGCACTCGGAGAGAACAGACCTCCGCCAAGGCAGCTCAATTCTCTCACTGTAAAAAAATTAATTAATTAATTAAATAATTAAATAATTAATTAGATCCGGATCACCACCAAAATGTAATCAATTCTAAGTTAGACCATTTCTGACCTATCCTGAAAATTTTATGACAATCCGTCCATAACTTTTTCAGTTAGGCTGTACACAAACCCACAAACCAACAAACACACGCCGAACAAACACACGCCGGTGAAAACATAACCTCCTGCCAACCCCTTGGCGGAGGTAATTATACGTATCTATGGGATCGCGTGCGAATGCGGGTAGCACGCGAAGATAGTCCGAACTGCATCAGGGGGAGCGGGAAATCATAGAGAGAGAAGGAGTAGGAGTGGAAGAGGGGAGAGAGAGGTAGAGAGAGAAGGACATGAAGAGGGAGAGGAGGAGGGAGAGCAAGAGGGAGAGGGAAAAGGACAGGGAAAGGGAGAGGGACAGGGAGAGGGAGAGAGAAGGAGCGAATCCTATAGAAATTTCTGGACTAAATCCTTACGTCCCAGTTTGGGACACGGTCTACCCAGAAGCCGCCGGCCAATTCTGTAATTGACATACAATAATAATGATAATAATGATAATAATAATAATAATAATAATAATACTCACGCCTCCCCAGTTGAGCGTGCGCGCCAGGTCGTTCCCGGTGCCCAGCGGTAACACGGCTACCGGCGGCATCGGGTTAAATGCAAGCGCGTCCAGAGTGGACAGGATCCATCCTACCGTGCCGTCACCACCGCAAGCCAGTATCCGCAGGTTTTGCACCTTCCTGTAGAACTCCAGCCTAGAAAACCAGCAACGATGTGCTCAGGATCAAGGCCCACGCGTAGAATTTTTTGCCGCGTTCACCCGGGAAAAGGCCGTACGTCAAAAAGTCATTAGCCGCAGCGTGGCAAAACGAAAAAGCGTTTTCCCTAAACATTTCGATTCACCATCAACCAGAATCAAACACGGATCCCTTCACCGATCCATCACCAGGGGATAAACGCTTAAAAAGAATTCTGATTCGCCCTCAACGCAGCACGATTGTCGTCCACGATTAAAAGATTTCCAGCTCGCAATCGAATGATTGGTTGTAAATGCGGGACGATGCGGGTTCAGAGATAACACTACACCGTCTTCTGATCGCATTGGAGTCCCCACGGTCCGCCGCTGTCGGCCGACACACACGCGCGCGTGCATACCAAGCGCATGTGCCTGTTCATGCGTGCGTGCATACATGCGCATGTGCCTGTTCTTGCGTGTGTGCATACATGCGCATGTGCCTGTTCATGCGTGCGTGCATACAGGCGCATGTGCCTGTTCTTGTGTGTGTGCATACATACGCATGTGCCTGTTCGTGCGTGCGTGCATACAGGCGCATGTGCCTGTTCTTGTGTGTGTGCATACATGCGCATGTGCCTGTTCTTGCGTGTGTGCATACAAGCGTATGTGCATGTATGCACACACACAAGAACACAACCAGGGCGTGAAGATCATGCAGAAGATGCAGTGGCTGCTCAATCCGCGACAAGTGTTCGATCTCTCTCAGGGAGGACCCAAGCCCGGGTGAGCACACGCACGCACACGCACGCACGCACGCAAGAACGGGCGCACGCACGCACGTACGCACGCACGCAAGAACGGGCGCATGAGCCTGTATGCACGCACGCAAGAACAGGCACATGCGCTTGTATGCACGCACACAAGAACCGGCACATGCGCATGATGCTAATAATAATAAATGTATAAATACATAATACAAAACAACAGTAACAATAATAACAAAATTGCATTAAAAAAAATCTATCATCTCATTCTACGCACATATCGGTAAACCGAAACTCAGATTTCGTATTCGCTTTCCGCAGGGGTCGTTCAAGGCGTCGGCGTCCGTGCGCCGGAAGCCGAAGCGCGCGTCGATGAAGCGTCGCACGAAGCGGGCCGGCTGCGAGGATCACCGACCGTTCCTGCTGAAGCCGACGCCGTCGCCGTACATGAAGCCGCTGCTGGTGTTCATCAATCCGAAGAGCGGCGGGGCCAAAGTACATAGTTAAATAGAAATTAAATTACAAAAATAGAGAAATTAGAAATTAATTACAAATCTATATTCTCTTATCAACTAATGTAGTACGCGGTTGGATTTCTGTTTCCTTTGCACACAAACACACACACACGCATGCACGCGCTCACGCGCACACACACGCGCGCGTGCGTATATATATAATATATATTATATATATATATATTTATATATATATATATACCCAAGCTACCCATGCTACCCCTACTCAAACCAAAGGTACCCAAGCTAGTATATACACGGATAACTTAGCAGTGAACACATTGTGTATATACATCATTAGTTATATGATAGCTGGCCGCCGTATTTCGTGATAATTATAGTTCAACGATCGATCTCTCGCTATTCGTGATGCCAGGGTGCAAGGACGCTATTCGTAATGGCATCTGCGTGCCAAGGTGCAAGGTCGACCCGCCAACATTTCACTGCAAAATCTTTAGTTGCTGCACACATATACGTGGTCGCATAGCGGTTATATATATACATATATATATATATATCTATATATCTATATATCTATATATATATATCTATATATCTATCTATCTATCTATCTATCTATCTATCTATCTATCTATCTATCTATATATATATATATATACGGCAGAGCCGCTGCCGTGTGGCGGTTATCACGCAACGGCGATCGGTCGCGTGTAGCAACTCTCGCTGCAAACTACAGTCTGAGCAAATACTTCATCCTCGACTCTTCTACGTCGTACCTTGCGCGGCACCTTGATGATCCAGTGTGGAGGCACGATGACGCCGGCGTGGACGCCTAGGGTACACGCCTCCTCAATCTGCTGCATGCGAAAGCACGTGCTGCGGTTGTGGTAGGCCGCCTTGCACCACGAGCACGAGATGGCAATGATGTCCTTACTGTGGAACCCGAACTTCTGCTGGAATGACTGAAGCAGAAGATGGGAGAGCGGGCGCGCGGTTAAGACAAGTGAACGATGCGCGGTTAAGACAATAGAACGGTGCGCGGTTAAGACAAGAGAACGGTGCGCGGTTAAGACAAGAGAACGGTGCGCGGTTAAGACAAGAGAACGGTGCGCGGTTAAGACAAGAGAACGGTGCGCGGTCAAGACAAAAGAACGGCACGCGGTTAAGACAAGAGAACGGCACGCGGTTAAGACAAGAGAACGGTGAGCGGCTAAGACAAGAGAACGACGGACGATTTACAAACAAGAAAACGTCGAACGGTTGGAAAAAAATATAAAACAGGAAAGAACGGCAGGTGGCTACAAAAACAAAAGAACGTCAGAGCTTGCTACACGTCACCGCTCTGCGACACCAATTTTCATTCAAAACAGAATCTCCCTCTCTCTCTTTCTATCTCTCACTTTTTTCTTTCTCTTTTCATCTCTCACTTTCTCTCTCTCTCTCTCTCTCTCTCTTGCAATCTCATTCACTCTCTTCTCTTCTTTCCATCTTTTTCACATCTCTCCGAACCTTTCTCTCGTTCTCGCGCTGTCTCGCGCTCCCTCTTCTAACCCTCTCACTGAATGCGAACGGACTAGCATAGCAACACGCAGGAAGGATTGCTTTGCTGTCAGAGTTTCATGTGCACATATACCATCGTAAGAGATTCACGATACGCGCCCGAATGCCTTCTCGCCCACCGTACCGTCTCTGTCTCTGTACACTAATCCCATGAGGCAGCTATAGCAAGAT
>NW_014577557.1:61378-65956 GCF_000485595.1 Priapulus caudatus | reverse complement strand
TCTCTCTCTCTTCTTCTTCTCTCTCTCTCTCTCTCTCTCTCTCTCTCTCTCTATTCCTCTCGCTCTCTCTCGCGCTCTCTCTCTATTCCTTTCTCTCTCGCGCGCACGCTCTCTCTCTCTCTCGCTATCTGCGCACAGAACCGATTATTCAGCCTGTCGTTTCCATTAACGTTTCCCAGCTATCTACTTGTTCAAAAACCGGCAAAATATCTGTTCGCTTACGCCGACGAGTTCTCGCTATATCCCTCGCTCAAAAACCGATAAAATGTTTAGTCCTTTACGTTTAAACCTAGTCGTTGTCTTCACTTCAAAAACCCGATAGTGTCCTGCCGTTCGCTACAATATTGAATTATTTTCATCACCTTGAAACCGATAACATATTTTTATCCGTTAGTTTGAGACGTTAGTCGTTACCACGCGTTCAAAATCCGATAAAACTTTTCTAGTCGGTTACTCTACCGATAGGTCGTTACTGACACGTCGAAAAATCGATAAAAACTATTAGGTTGTTTACACTGACGGTTTCGTCGTCAGCTTCAAGATACCAGCGTTAAATCTACAGCTCCTGTTTCCGCGTGAGTATGCGTGCTCACTAATGTACAGAGCACGTCCCCCACAGATCTAGATGCTAGATACACTAGACAGCACTCCCCCAGCTAAACCTCATACTCGTGTGAATAAACCACGTAGTCATGTACCGCGCGATTGCTACGCACCTGGCGGGCGAATGACACCCCTAAGGGGGCGTGGTCAGCCGTCAGTCATCAGCACGTGATCGCGACCTCGTGTCGTGATAGGGCTGCAGATCGGTCAATCACTGCCATCCCCGCGCAGCAGTTTTTCTATGTTGATTTTTTTATGAGATGTTGTAACATGTCGCACGAGCAGACGTATGCGCGCCCCCTAGCGTGTCCACGAGTGTCTGCGTCGACCGGTGGTCAGTCTCACCGTGGCGCCCCCTGTCTGCGCCGACGTCGCGTAATAAGTCTTCGCGCTGTTCCAATAGGAACGAAGTGGCCGATGAACGCGGTTACGTGGAGACTAACGAAGCCGACGACCAAGCTCACGCTAAGCGAGCAACGCACGACGATACAGGGAGCTCTAGATGTGAGTAGGCCACGCCCCATTCTACCCGCCTGTAACCAATAGCATGCGGGATGTGAATAGGCCACACCCCATTCTACTGACTTGTAAATTTCTCTCGTTATTGTTGCTCTCTCATAGGGCAGGCGGAACGTTTGGCCCAGGCTTGCTGATTCTGAATCATCGAGACTGCGACATGTTTTTGAAATCCGTTTTTTCATATTTGCTCAGCGGCGTCGCGGTTCGTCTGGCGCGTTCCGAGCCGGCCGACCGGGCATAATATTATGGCGACGCTTATTCGAAGACGTCGTAGCATGACAACCGCGCAAAAAGTGCCCACGTTTGCTGCTTGACCCGCCGAGGGCGGATTTATTCACGGCCCTTTCGAGATATTGTATTTCTACTGACGTGCAACTGCTAGTTAAGTTGACACGCCGTGAAGTTTTCCCATGCCGGCAGGCGCCGAAATATCAACATGGCGACCCGTTCGACCGCAACAATGATTGGGCTAGAAGCTATAATCCTGTCATCATTTGAGGATGAAATTGGATAAAGTTCTTTGCGATCAACAGAGCACAGAACTGATATCGACCGGACGTGTTTGTCGTCGGGGGCGGCGGTGCTGGCGACTCTACTGACGCTGCTGCTGCTGCTGCTGCTGCTGGTGGTGGTTGTCGCGCGCCACGCCGCTGCACACTGTCGTCGTCCGCATGCATCCTGCTGCTACTCGTCGGCCGCCGCTGCGCCGCTGCGTACTGATTCCGCTACCCGCTTGTTACTCCTCGCCGCCGCGCGTTTGGCTGGCGTGTGCGGCAGATCGTCTGGCGGTGCAAACGATCTGTAGTCGGCGTCAGATATTTGACTTGCCACCGCCTTTGACGCCTGGAGGCTAGAGGGGGGGGGGGTGAGGAGGGCAACGCAGCAGCTCGACCACGCACCAGCGCCCGCGCGCTGCGCATTGCAGCGGCGAAACAGCGTGTCGCGACGGCTCGCTGATATTCCAGGGATAAATATTTGCCGAGGCGAATTGATGCGGCAATGCACACGTATATGAACCGCCTCAACAGTCGCAGTCGTCGTTCGTCTGTGTGTGTGTGTGGTGTGTGTGTCGGTTGTGTGGTGTGTGTGTGCCGTGTGTGTGTGCCTGTGTGTGCGAGGTGCGTGCGCGTGCGCGTGCGGGTGCGGTACGTGCGCGTGGCGTGCGTATGCGTGTGGCATATCGTGTCGCGCGTAACCACAAGTGCGGGTGTGTTGCGAGATGTTGTCTACAACCTATGTACGCTGAGTCGCGTGTGTGTGATCCCGGCGTGTGTGTGTGATGTGTATTTGGGCGGTGTGAGAGCGCTCCAGGGCATCTGCCCATAGCTCTAGAACTATAGCCCTTGGCCTGCCTAAGCAGCCTGATGGTTTTCGCCTGTGGTTTTGCTGTGGCAGGAGCGGAGGATGACTAGCTAGTTCTAAGAGGCTATCTGGCCTAATATGATGCTACTTTACGTCGCGCCCCCTTTGTCCGTCCGCTGTCGAGTCCCCCATGCAGCAAATCCGCAACAGCGCTACAACGACAGGCACACAGGCGGTGGGAAGCCGCCCGACAGCGTCCGCCAGCGTCGGTTATAGCAGAACAAGAAACACCATCCACAAGAAAAGCACAACAACACACCATGAGCGCGTGTTTCAACAACAGAGGGCAAGCCGATCGCCGAAAATATTGTGATAAAATGGCTGCGCCGCTAAGACGAAAACTGGAGGCTGCGAGAGCAAGCCGGGCGGTCACCGAGATGTCACGGAGCACACGATAGAGCCGAAATTCGGTCACTCACTTGGCACCGGACAACATAAATATCAACATTACGCGTTTGAGCAGACTGCAGCGCAAATTACGTTGTACACATAGGGACAGATCACGGTGTCTCGCGCTATTTACTGGGTAAACTTTCTCGCGCTTGATACTATATCTAGTCACGAGGTGAGATAACGCGCTCACACAGATTTGCTCAACTCGGGCGCCGCTTCGGGTGACACGGGTTGCTGATGGGATGTAAGGGTGGCAGTGAACTTATACAGAAACGTAACGAGAAGGGCCGAACGAACACAAAAAGCGCCAGCACTCAAACCCACGGACCACCGTGTTACGCTTGTTCACCGCCAACACACGTACGAACGGCACGGTAGCACACGTACCACCGGGCACACGCACAGGACACCCACACGCGACAGCACGGCGTCGCTTCGATTCGAGCGTAACGCAGCGACGAGTCTTACACAGACGTAACGACACGCGCCACGGTGGCCGACGCAGTGGTTCAATTATCGCGGTTTACGAGAACGCGCACACTCTCACTAGCACACACCACACGCACGCAAGCACGTACACACACGTCAAAACAGGCTCCAGCAACGTACACGCACACACACACACGCACACGCACACGCGCGCACGCCACGCACGCCACGCACAGCGCACGCCACGCACTGCAGACGCACACACCACGCACACCCACACATTACGCACACGCAACGCACGTTCAGCGCACGCGCGCTCACCACACACACGAAGCACGGCCCCTACACACACCACTGCGCCACAGCACACGCGCGCGCAGCACACACGCACACATCACACAACAGCACACGACGACACACACACACGCACGCACACGCACACACACATGCACACACACACACACACACACACCACACACACACACATACATACACACACACGCAACACCACACACACACACACCACACAGCACACACACACACACACCACACACATATATGCAGGAGTGAATATGACACAGATTTGTCCATCATTCACTCTAATATATGTGATAGCAGGAGTACTTGAATAGGGAAAGGGTCTCTATTCAGGACTTCTGGTTATCATATATCATAATAATATTATATCAAAATTTGCTGCAATGGGTCGGGTGACAGCTGCTGAGGGGATAGTGCAGTGAATTTACAGAACGTAGAGACGACAGCCTGTACGCTTGTTCACGCCAAACACACGTACGAACGCACGTATACACACGTACGCACGCACACAACACACTGCGCGCGCACGCACACGCACGGCGCGTAAGAACGCACACACACACACACACACACACACACACACACACACACACACGCACGCAAGCACGTACAGCACACGCACACATACACACCCACGCACCACATCCACGCACGCCACGCCACACGCAGCACGGCACGCACACGCACGCACAGCACCACGCGCGCACACGCGCACGCACAGCCGACATGCACACGCACACACGTACACACACACACACCCGCACGCACGCACGCACGCACGCACGCACGCACGCGCTCGCACGCACACGAGAGCACGCCCCTACACACACCACACGCACACGCACCACACACACACACGCACGCACGCACGCACGCACGCACACACACATGCACAGGCACACCACACACACACACACACACACCACACACCACAACACACACACACACACATAT
>NW_014577557.1:57784-61353 GCF_000485595.1 Priapulus caudatus | reverse complement strand
GACCTAATAGCATGCGGGATCTGTGAATAGGCCACACACCCATTTCTACTGACGTTGTAACTCCAATAGCATGCTGGCGATTGTGAGTAGGGCCACGCCCACATTCAACCGCTGTAACCAATAAGATGCGTGATGATGAGTAGGCCACACCGCCATTCTACCGGCATGTAACCAATAGCATGCCGTGATGATGAGTATGGCCACGCCCCCTTCTCACGGCCTGTAACAATAGCATGGCCGCGTGCGGTATGAGAGGGACACGCCCTCCCTGTACCTATTAACCCTACTGAATTTAAATCGATGACTGTTGACCTGTGATCTTCAGAATGCTAGGGCCTTTAACCCCACGACCCCCTACAAACGCTGCTAAGCCTGCTTATAGAATCCTGTATTAACCGTGGTCCGTTAACGTTCGTGATCCTTATTTTCAAATGACATCTAAACATTCACCTCCAACTTTTACTAAATACATTGAGACTTAGCTCATGCGTTTTAACCGCACTGCCTTTACCTTTTAAGACCTTTAACCCAGTGACCTTTAACTCCCTGACTACACCCTTTACCCTGAAATATACTAATTCAACGATCGTTAAACCCGACATTTTTCTACCCTGTACCTTGACCACGATCTTCTATCTCCCCGAACCCTTTCCCTGATGACCTTCAAAACTGCCTCACCTTTAACCTCCCTGACCTTCACGCTTTTCACTCGGCAGGTTACTGGCGCGGGTTGACGCCCTTGACCTTCAACGCAGCTGGCGCACGTGCCGCCGGACATCGAGCGTCGCGGTTCGGAGCGCCAGGTGACCACTGCGACGGCAGCCCGTTCGATGACCGTAACGGCAACGCTGGCACACGTCGCCTACTTCCTCCTAAACTCGTCAGAAATGGGCTTTGCCGTGTGCATTGCACTTCGACGACGTCGGCAATGGACAATCGACGTCTCTCACGGTCAGTAAGTTGGTCGGCTCAAGGCTCTAGTACGTTGGTCGCTCAGGTCAGTCAGTTGGTCGCCTCAAGTCGTCAGGTAGTTTGGTCGCTTCATACCGAGGCTCAGTAGTTGTCGCTCAAGCGTCAGTAGGTTCGCACTCGAAGGCCGTCAGTGAGTCTGTCGCTTTAGAGTTCGATTCCACGTCGCGTCTGATCCATCTGCTGCTGTTGTCTGATCTGCAGAGACCTAGTGTGTGTGTGTGTGTAGACGACGGTGTGTGCTGGTGTGTGTGTGTGTGTGTGGCCTGTGTGTTTGTGCTTGTGTATGTGTGTACCTGTGGACCTGTGTGGTGTTGCGTTCGGCTGCCCGCGGAGTGATGTGGTGTTGTGTGAGTCACCGGCGTGCTGTGTTGTGTGGAGAGAAAAAAACATGTGATTGTACGTGTGTGTGTGTGTGCTGGAGGATCAGTGTGTGGACTGGATGTGGATGTACGTGGTGTGGCTTGTGTGGTGTGTCGTGTGTGTGTGAGCACGATGTGTGTGGATGGCGAGCGCTCCGTGCCGCGCGTTGTTCGTAGTGTGCTGGTGGTGTGGTGAAGAGTCATGGCGACGGATGCGAGTGTGTGTAGCAGTGTGCGAGTGATGTGTGCTGTGTCGGTGTGGATTCGCATCGTATACGGATGATGGCGCGCCTGTTTACGTGGTTGTGGTGCGTGGTCGGAGACGCCGCCGCGAGGCGGAAGTGGATTGTGTTGTGTGTGTGTGTTGAGTGATGCTGGCCGCTCGATGAGCGGTCCCTGTGTATTGTGTGTGTGCTGTCGTGAGAGACCGAGAGAGACTGTTGTGGGATCCGCATGCGGGCGGAGCTGTATGGTGGTGGTGCGGATGGAATTGCGGACGCGAGAACACGAGCAACGAGACGGGAGACAAGCCGTCCTGTGTTTTGTGTGTACGCTATGGAGGACGAGTGTGTGCTTTGTGATGTGTCGTGTGTGTGTGTGTGTTTGCGCCGTGTGCTGTAATTGTGGTGAGGGTGTGATGTCGTGTGCGTGTTTCGGCGTAGAGGCCGGAGGCCGCATCTGTGCTGTGTGTTCGTGCTGTGTGTGTGTGTGGGATGGTCTCCGCAGATTTGTGGTCGTGTGTGGCGTGTTGTTGGAGGGAGAGCGTAGAGTGCACCGTGTTCGTGTGTGTGTTCGTTGTGTGTGTGTGTGGTAGTTCGTGATGTGTGTGTGTGAGCCTGGATTCGGAGACGCAGGAGAGGGGCCGAAGGAGACGATCTGACCGAGATAGAGATGACGCATGAGAGGAGAGAGCGGGTAGATGCTGGATATGAGATGAGCGCCGGACGTCGAGGAAGACAGGAGACGAGCGTGAGATGAGAGCGGAGGAATGGACTCGGGGAGACGAGAGGGAGGACGAGCAACACACACACACACACACACACACACACACACACACACACACACACACACACATATATATATACACATATACGCCTATTCTGTCGTCACGCGAGAGCAGTACCCTCCTCGTCTAGATCAACACTGAATGTCGAGTGGGCTCAGCCTCAGCGTGCCGCATGACGCAGATAGAACAACGAGGCAACGACGACGACGATGGCTTTGATCGGGTTTTACGAGGGTTTTATGAGATCGGAGACAATGGCGTAAACAGCAGTTTCGTCGCTTTTTACGCGCGTCGAGGGAAAACGCGAGATACAAACAGTCGCCGTTGATTCACGGATTTCCACAAGCGCCAGACACGGCGCGCGCGACAGTGATGAAAACGGACGGGATTTTCATTTTTTTTCCTTTTCGCCGCGCGCGGAGGGAGATAGCGGCGGCGCGTCGGGGATATATCTCCCTCCGCCCCGCGGTCGGTGAACGGGAGGAGCGGATGCGGAAGAGGCTGCATGGCTTCCTCGCTGCGCTGACTGCGGGCAGATAATAACGCGGGGACGAGCAGTGTAAGAGTGTAAATGTAAGTTTGTAAGTGTGAGTGTAAGAGTAAGTATAGGAGTCAGTAAGTATAAGTGTAAGACGCGGCGCTTCTGATGTTGTACGTAATCTCGTCGCTCGTCCTTCGCTATACAGCCGGCTAGCAGAGATGTAGTTACACACGTACACAGCGCACGACGCCTACACACACGTACACAACGCACGCACGCGCACGCGCGCACACACACGCACGAACACAGGCTAGCACGCACACACGCGCACACACACATACATACAGACAGGCAGACATGCACACACGTACGCACCAACGCCTGTTCACACACGCGCGCGCTCAGGCACATGCAAAGACTTACCCATACGCAAGCACGTGCACGCAGGCACACACACGCACACGCACGCGCACACACATACACGCACGCACGCACACACACGCACGCACGCACGCACAACCGCACCGCTTGCCAATCAGTCGCGACAGAGTACTTACTTCACCTCATCTCCTTCATCCTCTCTCGAACGTAAGAAGCAGACGACGCAAAATACGCCCGCGGTTTTTTTAAAGCCGTGGATTGCTACGTCATGCGGTAAATTACGCTAACCGGGTCAGAGATGGTGAGAGAGACAGATAGATGGGAGAGAGAGAGAGAGAGAGAGAGAGAGAGAGAGAGAGAGAGAGAGAGA
>NW_014577557.1:51934-57774 GCF_000485595.1 Priapulus caudatus | reverse complement strand
TACAAATAATAAGATTTAATATTATTAGAAATAATTAGAATAATAATAAACAGGCTATTAATAATTAATAACAACACAGCTACCGAACTACGACGACGTTGACGATAACGAGCGCCATCTATCGGCAGGTGTGAACATGCTCTCCGTGGCCGTGCATGAGTTCGGACACAGCCTCGGTATGCTGCACTCGGACGTCTCCGGCTCCATCATGTGGCCCTTCAGCATGGGCTACGACCCGAACCTGAAGCTACACCGAGACGACATCGACGGCATACAGGCGGTCTACGGTAACTACAGACGCGCGCGCGCGCCGTGACGTCGCGCAGAGTCGCAGACGATCGGTGGCGCGATCGCGCGGTATGTTGTCGCGTGGTGGCGCTGAGGGCGGTGGGTGCACCGGCAGGTGTCGCTGCGAACTTACCGTGATCTATCTCGCGTGAGCGAGGTGCCTGTTTGTGCCTATTCTGCCTATTCCTGCCTATTCTCACCCGTTCTCGTCTATTCTGCCTATTCCTGCCTATTCTCACCCGTTCTCGCCTATTTATGCACATCATCGTCTATTCTTGCCTGTTCCTGCATATTGTCACTAATTATCGTCTATTCTTGCCTATCCTCACCTATTCTCGGCTATTCCTGGCTATCCTTACATATTGTCGCCTATTCTTGCCTATTGTTACTAATTATTGCCTATTCTCGCCTATCATCACACGTTCTCTCACCTATATTCATCACGGCTGCATCTCTCGATCCCGTGCTGCAGGCAAGCCGGACATAGCCGAGGGAGGCCGAACGACGACACGCCGCCCGACGACGACGACGACGCGGCGACCGCCGACCACGACGACGAGGCGGCCGACGCCGCCGCCGACGAACCCGTTCGACTGCAGCGGATACCTGGACGCCGTGACGACGAGCGGCGACGGACAGACGTACGCTAATAGGAACGAAGTGGCCGATGAACGCGGTTACGTGGAGACTAACGAAGCCGACGACCAAGCTCACGCTAAGCGAGCAACGCACGACGATACAGGGAGCTCTAAATGTGAGTAGGCCACGCCCCATTCTACCCGCCTGTAACCAATAGCATGCGGGATGTGAGTATGCCACGCCCCATTCTACCCGCCTGTAACCAATAGCATGCGTGATGTGAGTATGCCACACCCTCTGCTACCGGCCTGTAACAATAGCATGCGTGATGTGAGTAGGCCACGCCCCCTTCTACCGGCCTGTAACCAATAGCATGGGTGGTGTGAGTAAGACACGCCTTCTGCATGTCTGTAACCAATAGCATGGGTGGTATGAGTAGGACACGCCCCATTCTACCAGCCTGTAACCAATAGCATGCGGGATGTGAATAGGCCACACCCCATTCTACTGACTTGTAACCAATAGCATGTGGGATGTGAGTAGGCCACGCCCCATTCTACCCGCCTGTAACCAATAGCATGCGTGATGTGAGTAGGCCACGCCCCCTTCTACCGGCCTGTAACCAATAGCATGGGTGGTATGAGTAGGACACGCCCCTCTGTACCTATTAACCTATGACATTTAATCGATGACCTTTGACCCGTGATCTTCAACATGTGACCTTTAACCCACGACCCCCTAAAACACTGTAAGCCTGTAAGAACCTGTAACCCGTGGTCGTTAACGTGTGATCCTTATCAAATGACATCTAACCATTCACCTCCAAACTTTAACCTAATACATTGAAGACTTGATCTCAGCCGTTTAACCCACTGCCTTTACCCTGTAACCTTTAACCCGTGACCTTTAACCCCCTGACCTACACCCTTTACCCTATAACTTCTAATCAACGATCGTTAACCCCGACATTTACCCTGTAACCTCTGACCAACGATCTTTATCTCCCCGACCTTTCCCCTATGACCTTCAAACCGTCACCTTTAACCTCCTGACCTTCACGCTTCCACTCGGCAGTACTGGGCGCGGGTGACGCCCTTGACCTTCAACGAGCTGCGCAGCGGGACGCCGGACATCGAGGTGCGGTTCGAGCGCAGTGACCACGGCGACGGCAGCCCGTTCGACGGGCCGTACGGCACGCTGGCACACGCCTACTTCCCCTACAACGGTCAGAGAGGGCTTGCCGGTGATTGCCACTTCGACGACGTCGAGCAATGGACAATCGACGTCTCTCAAGGTCAGTAGTTGTCGCTCAAGGTCAGTAGTTGTCGCTCAAGGTCAGTAGTTGTCGCTCAAGGTCAGTAGTTGTCGCTTAGAGTCGATTCCACGTCGCGCTGTCCATCTGCTGCTGTGTGATCGAGACCTAGTGTGTGTGTGTGTGTGTACGTGTGTGTGTGTGTGTGTGTGTGTGTGTGTGTGTGTGTGTGTGTGTGTGTGTGTGTCGTGTGTGTGCACGCACCCACGCACGGATAATTACACACGCACGCGGGCATGTACATACACAGACGCACACACGCGCGCACTCACGCACGCACGCACGAGATTGTGATATGCACATGACGGCTGTCACAACGAAGCGACGTCGTGTGAACGACGCATTTCGAAACGTCATTACGTACGACACAACAGCAGCGGCGTTATACACGACGAGTTTTGTCATCATTATGCGGTCGCTGTTGTTGTTCCGCGCAGATTGATTGTTGCTCAACATAGAACACAAGCTGCCTCCCTCTATACGCAACTGCCGCCACACCGCTGTAATTTGACTAATTTTCTTTCTCTGCGATCGCCTTATAATATCGTGGGAGTCCTCGTTTACGAAGACGTCAGAACAAAATCTGTTCGAACTTTGGATTGTCATAGAAAGGAGAATTTTCTGACGATCGTTAAGGACGAACAGCGTAATAAACAGCAGCGGTTATTAGGGATGGTTCCGCCAACGCAAGAGTGTCATGACGTCAGATAAGAAATAGAAATAAATGACTCAGCGTTCATCCAACGCGGGTAAAGTTGAAACGAGTCGCTGAATAATTCAGTGTAACAGCGAATGTTCGCCTGTCTCAGCGAATGTTCACAGTGACAGACTATATAGAAGTCTACAGACTAATGTGACTGCGTCTGTTGGCATGAAACGATAACTGAGTAATCATCGTTCACGTTCCTTTTTAATCTTTCTCGAGATGAAATTACGCCAACTATTTTTCCCCGCATGACTATGGCGAAATTACCGCTTAATATATATTGCCAAGAGAGGGCCCGGACTTTATCATCACAGTTTAAAGAGGGAGATTTTTCGAGCACATCGGAAACATTTCGTGAGTGCTGCGAGCATGCACGCAGATAGGATTTCTAAGCAAGCGTGTTCTCCTTTTAACGAGAGGCGTTGGCACTGGGGTATTAACGTTAGAGTGTTAGCCTTGGAGAATCGGATGTTAAAGGGTAGTGATTTCACGCCACTGCGTAAGTGTTAACGTTAGATATATAATTGAAGCTATGATGTAACTGCTAGTGCGTTAACGTTAGACGTTACACCGTCACGACTGCCATGTGATGATTACCTCTCTCATGGTTTCAAGCACTCAACGATAGTTATTTAGTAATAACACGTTTTACTCTCATCTAGTTGCAGTATCGCGTCCCAACCGGGACGAACAGGACCGAGCTAACCGTAACTTTACGGCCTTGCAGTAAAACATGTGCCGCCATTACGCATCGCAATAGCAGTTATGAGAAAATTCGGAGCACTTTCAACCTACGCTGCCTAACCAAAGCCTTGCGAGACCACGATGATTCCCGACGTAGCACCAGACGCAGCGAACTGATAGATTATCCAAATAGCCCTTACGGCTCTACTAATAGCCAAATAGTATGGGCTAATGGAGACATTTTCTCGAAGGTTCCGAGCACACGGCCCACATTATCCACGGTAACTAACTTCGGTAGTAAATGGCGGTATATAATGTAGCGGCAGTAGGAGCCTGCTGATGAAGTTTGTGAGGTGCAGGGGGAGGAGGCGAGGGGTGGAAGAGAAAGAGTAGGAGGATGCGAATAGTAGAAGGGGAAGCGAAGGAGGATGCGAACAGTAAAAGATGAGGAAGACAAAAAGGAAGACGAAGAGGAAGAGGAGGGGAAAGATGAGGAGGAGGAGGAGGAGGAGGAGGAAGAGGGCGAGGAGGAGGAATGGGAGGGGGCGAAGAGGGGGAATAGGAAAAGGATGAGGAGGAGGAGAGGGAAGAGGAGGAAGAAGGGGGCGAGGGAGAGGATAAGTAGGAAAAGGAGTAAAAAGAGGGAGAGGGAGAGGATTAGGAGGAAGAGGAGGAAGAAGAGGGAGAGGGAGAGGATTAGGAGGACAAAAAAAGAAAGATGGTAAAGACGAAGATAATTTATTGCTGCGGCTAAACTCGACTGATGGACCGATTACTCACATCTATATACGAACAATTGTACGTGTCACTCAAATGCGCTTCGGTGGACTAAGTCCGTAGCCGAGATTACGCACATTGTCCATGCCCATTCATTGCATAAATGACGTCTTCGTGAATTCGTTTCCAGCAGTTTTTCCTAGCGCTGGGGCACTCCCAGAGATTTAGAACCTTTTTCTATTTTGTCTACACACTTACGTACACATGTGCGCACACGGATACATACACCTTGTGCGAAACATACGCGTAGATGTACGCGCATACTTTACGCACATTACGCGATGCATACGCATCCGTGCACATGGTTTACTTACAGCCAAGATATTATATCCCACAAGCACATCAGCACATCTCTCTATCTGCCCATATATTATACCATTATATGCGTAGTTGTGAGTGAAACATGGAGTTTTGCGGACCGAGAAGACGTTAACGTTGACGTTCAAGGCCCGCAACATTTCTATGTGCCCAACGAACCTAGTGGTAATTGCTAAAATTACATGCGCGCCTTTTATCGCAACCATATAGCAAATAGCTTTACACCCCGCTACGCATTTTAGCGACCAACAAAACGATTTGGACACTTTGTGCGACGGAGCGCAATTTTCAAAACGAATTCCGAATCGCTTCGTTCGGCGAAGCCCCCGCAATTGCTTGCCGGCGCCTTTGTACTGATATAATTCGCCACGACATTTCTCGGTGTTTAATTAAGGTTTTCGAGCGTATGCCAGACTAGGCTCTACGAAGTTTTCTTGATTGAATAACTGGCAGCACGTTCGTGAACAAGTGCGATTGCCGTTTCATAATAGATTGCCACCCCACCACCACACCTGAGTTATTAGAGAGATAGTTAGGTTTTTATGCCACAGTAGATCGTGAGCGATCTACCGCTATATCCGATACCACTGCATGCGTTCATTATGGGGGTACCACCTGGAGTAAAGAAAGCTCCCAAAAGAAATAACGTTGTTCACAGCAATACGCCAACACGAGGTGACTGCAAGGAACGCAACGAATCATTCCACAATAACTTCGCCAGCACGTGAGTATGAATCTCACGGGCAGTGCTAGTCGGACCCAGGCTAACTCCCCTACTACACGAAACGTACAAGCAATTAGGTACATGCATGTGTACGCGTATACATAATACACACGTATACACGTATGTTTATGTACGGACAATACATGCTTCATTCGATATATGGTCGTTTCTTACAACTATAGGGCAGCGCGTGCACTGCTGCGCCGTTACATACACGAACGCTTATACGTAACGCACGCTGTTACAGGCATTTAATTACATATAAATGGACACACACGCACATTTACCCTTGCGCTCTAATACGCATTCACGCACGCACGAACGCCAGCACGTCAAATAACACAGTTTATACCCAGCAGCCGACATATTCGACCGCATCGCCGCACGCACGCACGAACGCCAGCACGTAAAATAACACAGTTTATACCCAGCAGCCGACATATTAGATCGGA
>NW_014577557.1:38574-51924 GCF_000485595.1 Priapulus caudatus | reverse complement strand
AGTACGCTAGACGTGTCGAACTGTGACCGCGCGGGCAAGTCTAGGTTCATGACAGGCGAGCGTTTGTTAAAAAAACTTGAAAATGGTACGTAGATGGTGTAGCCCACTATGGGGTAGGCGGATAACTTCCAAAATTAATGTCAAGAGCATAATCAGCAGCCTCGGAAAGGGAAAATTTATTTTTATACACGAAAAGCGTACCGTCAAGAGCCAGCACAACAGCACAAATAACGAGTATTTTGGGATTTCATTTCTCACGCCCTACGTGCAGAAGCTCGAAAGGCTTCTATTGCCACATTGGCACAGCACGCCCTCAAACTTGACGATTATACGCGTTATCCTCTCTTTATACCAAGAATGGCACCCTCGTAAAGTTTCCTAATAGTAGGGCAGTGTCGATTTATCATCACAATGCGCCAAACAGGTGAGCGTAGCGAATGCGCAGCTATCGCCGGGTATTATCCGGCTGCAGACTGTCTTCAGGAAATTTACGTTTCTGGCGCTGAGAAGTAATTACGTTATAACGTAGAAAAAAAATCCATTTATTACAGCTCTCGTAGCATGTTTTGTTAAGAAGTCGAAAACGACACCGACCGTGCTGCGAACGACTGCCGTGAGGGCCGGGATGCTCGGCTAACATCAGTAACATCGACCACGCGATGTGTTATGATAACAGTCAGACATTGGCCGCTGCGCATTCACGAATGTTCGTGACACGCGGCGACAGCCTCGGAATCATCGTACAATGATCGAATAAAAGGGAGCTGCAATCTGCCAACGGCTCACTCGTACACACCGGTAAATTCAGGTAACCGTGGATCGAGATATGCATGTATTATCCGGAATAAAATCACACGAAAACGGTTAGCGGCGCAAATTATTTCCCACGCCTGTCTGCTCTCGCCCGGGCCGCCTGCGCTAACTGAACGCAATTCAATGCCATTTTTCATTTTCAGAAATCGATGCAAAACGTCGTGCTTCATCATTCATTCATTTCATTTCTATACACGTTCGTCTGTACATTGTCGTGACGCAAGATACGCCAAAGCGTATCAGCGACGGCAGATAGAGACAGACAGCAGAAGAGAAAGAAGAGAGGAAGAGAGAGAGAAGAGAGAGATGAGAAAGAGAATTAGAAGCGGCGAGAGGAAGAAAAGAGGGAGAGAGGAGAGAAGAGAGCGAGCGAGGGTGTGTGTGTATGTGTAGTGAGAGAGATTAGAAGCAGAAAGAGAGCTGAGAGAGAAGATGAGAGAGAGAGACGTAGTGTGTATGTGACAAAGAAAAAAGAGAGAGAGAGAGGCAGACGAGAGAGAGAGAGAGAGTGTTGTGTGCTGAGAAAAGAGAAAGAAGAGAAGAGAAGAGCGAGCGCGGCTCGTACGTGCGTGGTCAGTTGGCCGTGCGTGCGTCGTTCGTGCGTCGTGCGTGCCGTGCGCTGCAGTCGTAGTGTGTGTTTGAAGACTTGAAACGAGATACATAAGCGGCTGGTTAGTGCAAGCAGTCGCTTACGGTGTCTATCGCAAATCGAACAAAAAACACAGCCAAAAAGACTTTCGCATCCCCATCACTATCGACACATAATCCGGCTTTTCTATTTCTCGCTAGCTTTCTACTGTTATGTCGTCTCGACTGCACCCCCTCTCTTCGACAGCCATATGCCCGCTTCGCTCTAACTCGCATTATCCTTCCAATGTTTTATGTTTCCTCTTATCAGCTTGGACTTTCCCAGCATCCCCGCCGTATCGCCAAGGTAGCCTACACCCTCAGTTTTCATCTTCGCTAATTTCACGCACTGGTTATGCACCATAAGCGTTCATGTAGGAAGACAAAGTTGTTTTCGCAACAAGAACAATTATATATATTAACACTGCGCGTAATCTTCTCATTATTCCCTACATCCGCTCGGTGTAATCACAATTTCACTCCAGTTTCATAATGAAAAAACACGACTAATAGCAGATTTAAACATAATCCAATCTCGGCTATGAACTGGAATTACGATAATACAGCTTACGCATGATTATTAATTAATGATAAATTTCAATAAGGAGTTACGGGCGGGGCGATCCGGATATTATCTAAGAAGTGACGACGAGTATTGACTTAAATTGGAACGCGAGATTTACTTAGATCTTACATCTAGAATTCAATATGTAACTAAGAGCACTCGGAGAGAACGACCTCCGACAAGGCTCAGCTCAATCTCTCCACTGTAAAAAACATTAATTAATTAACTTAAATTAATGTAAATAATTAATTACATCGATCCACCACCAAAATGGTAATCAATTCCAAGTTTAGCCATTTCTGACCTAAGCCTCGAAAAATTTTATGACAATCCGTCCAGTAAACTTTTTCAGTTAGGCCCTGACACAAAACCCATCAAACAACAAACACACGGCCGAACAAACACACCGCCGGGTGAAGAATCATACCTCCTGCAACCCCCTTGCGGAGTAATATATACGTATCTAATGGGATCGCGTGCGAATCGAAGTAGCACGCGAAGATAGTCCGAACTGCATCAGGGGGAGCGGGAAATCATACGAGAGAGAAGGAGTTAGGAGTGGAAGCCAGGGGAGAAGAAGGTAGAGACAGAGAAGACATGAAACGAGGGAGAGGAGGAGGGAAGCAAGAGGGGAGAGGGGAAAAGGACAGGGAAAGCGAGAGGGACAGGAGGGGAAGAAAGCGACGACATCTACTAAAATTTCTGGGACTACAATCCTTACGCTCCAGTTTGGTACACGGTCTACCCAGAAGGCCGCCGGCCATTCTGTAATTGAGCATTACAATAATATAATGGATAAATAATGATAATAATAATAATAATAATAATAAGTACTCACGCCTCCCCAGCTTGAAGCTGTGCCCGCCAGGTCGTTCCCGGTGCTCCACGGCTAACCGGCTACCGGCCCGGCTCGGTTAAAAATCAAAGCGCGTCCCAGAGTGGAACAGGAATCCATCTACCGTGCCGTCACCACCGCAAGCCAGTAATCCGCGTTATTGCACCTTCCTGTAGCAACTCCAGCCTAGAAAACCGGCAACGTCATGTGCTCCAAGATCAAGCCCACGCGTGAGAATTTTTTAGCGCGCTTCACCCCGGAAAAGGCCGATACGTCAAAAAGTCATTAGCCGCAGCGATTGGCGCAAAACGAAAAACTTTTCCCTAAACATTTCGATTCACCATCAACCAGAATCAAACACGGATCCCTTCACCCGACTCCATCACCAGGGGCATAAACGCTTTAAAAAGAATTCTGATTCGCACCTCCAACGCCAGCCACGATTGTCGTCACGATTAAAAGATTTCCAGCTCCGTCAATCGACATATTGGGTAAATAGCGGACGCATGCGGGTTTCAGAGAATACACACTACACCGTCTTCTGATCGATTGGGAGTCCCACACCGGATCGCCGCTGTCGGCGACACACATCCGCGCCGCTGCATACCAAAGCGCATGTGCCTGTTCATGCGGCCTCGTGCATACATAGCGCATGGCTGGTTCTTGCGTGTGTGCATAACATGCGCATGGGGCCTGATTTATGCCTTGCCCACTGCCACTACAGCCCGATGTGCCTGTCTCTTGTGTGTGTGCAATACATACGCATGCTGCCTGTTCGGCCGTGCGTGGCATACAGGCGCATGCTGCCTGTTCCTTGTGTGTCGTGCATACAATGGCATGTGGCCTGTTCTGGTTGTGCATACAAGCGTAGTTGTGCATGTTCTTGGGCTGGTGTCATACATGCGCATGGGCGCTGCTTCTTGCGTGGCCTCTGTTGCATAACATGCGCCATGGCCTGTTCTTTCGTGCGTGCATACAGCGCATGTGCCTGTTCTTGTGTGCGGCGCGTCGCACTCACAAGTTCCGCATGTGCCCATTTTCTTTGCCGTCTGCAGGGCATACAAGCGCATGTGCATGTTCGTTTGAATGTGTGTGATACATTGACCGCAACCTTTTTGTTGCTGTTCTTTGCGTCGTGTGCATACCATGCGCAGATGTGCACTGTTTCACAGTGCGTGCATACAAGCGACAATGTGCTGGTTCTTGTGTGCCTTCTAGCCCAACTCGTTCTCTGCCTTCCGCTCGTGCGTGCCATACAGCGCCCACGCTGCCTGTCTTCTCGCGTGCGTGCATACATCGATGCTGCCCCACCTGTTCTTGTGTGACGTGCGTGCATACAGCGCAGGCTGCCCTGTTCTATGCGCCGTGCGTGCATAACATGCCGTATGTGCCTGTTCCGTGCGTGCGCTGCATACAAGCGCATGTGCCCTGTTCTTGGTGTCGCGTCCGTGCCATACATGCGTATGTGCCTGATTCGTGCGTGCATGCAATACCAAGTACAAAAAACCACATGTGCCTTTTTTGCGTGCGTGATCTACAGGCGTCGTATGTGCTGTTCTTTGCGTGCGTGCATGGCAAGCGCAATGTGCCTTTCTTGCCTCGTCGCAGTACAAGCGCAGGTGACCTGTTCTTTGTGTGTGTGTGCATAATGCGCAATGCTGCCTGTCTTTGCGTGGCGTGCCATCACATGCGCATTCTTTTCTGCGTGCGTGCATACAAGCGATGCTGCCTGTTCTTGCGTGCGTGCATACAACGCCCGCATGTGCCTGTTCGTTGTGTGTGTGCATACATTCGCATGTGGCCTGTTCTTGCGTCGCGTGCATACAGCGCATGTGCCTGTTCTTGTGTGTGTTGACATACCATGCGCATGTGCCAGGTGCTTGTGTCGCGTCGCATACCAAGCGCAATATGTGCCTGTGCTGCGTGCGTGCATACAGTCATGCGCCCGTTCTATGCCGTGGTGTGCGTACGTGCGTGCGTGCGCCCGTTCTTACGTGGTGCGGTGCGTCGTGGCGTCGGCTGCTCACCCGGCTTGGCGCCTCCCCTGAGAAGATCGGCAACAACTTTGTCCAGGATTGAGCAGCACTGCATCTTCTGCCATGATCTTCACGCCCTGGTTGCACCCGCCGCCTCTTCGGCATTAGAACACCAGCAGCGCTTCAATGTACGCGACGGCGTCGGCTCAGCAGGAACGGTCCGGTGATCCTCGCAGCCCCGGCCCGGGCTTTCGGGTGCGACGCCTTCATCGACGCGCGCTCGCTTCCGCCGCCACGGACGCCGACGCCTTGAAACGACCCCCTGCGGAAAGCGAATACGAAATCTGAGTTCGGGTTTACCGAGTATTCATAGAATGAGATGAATAGATTTTTTTAATGCAATTTTGGTATTATGGATTACTGTGTTTTGTATTATACTTTATATATATTATATTTTATAACATTATTATTCATTATGCATCAGTACTTATGGACCTCTATATTCTCTTATCAACTAATTAGTACGCGGTTGGATTTTCCTGATTCTTGCACACAAAACACCACACACACGCATGCACAGCGCTCACGCGCACAACACACGCCGCGGCGTGCCGTATATAATATAATATTATATATATATATTATATTTATATATATATATATACCCAAGCTACCCATGCGACCCACTACTCAAACCATAAGGTACCCAAGCTAGTACTATTACACGGATAACTAGCAGTGAACACATGTATATACATCCAGAGTTAGGATGATAGCTCGCGCCGCCTACGTATTTCGTGATAATTTATAAGTTCAACCGATCGATCTCTCGCTATTCGTGATGCCAGGTGCAAGGCGCCTATTCGTAAATGGCATCTGCTTCCCAAGGTTGCTAAGGTCGACCCGACCAATTCACACTGCCCAAAATCTTTAGTTGCTGCCACACAATATACGTGTCGCATAGCGGAATATATATAACATATATATAATATATATCTCGATAATCTATATATCTTATATATATTATCTATAAATCTATCTATCTATCTTATCTAGCTATCTATCCATATCTATCTATCTATCCTTATATATATATATATATACGGCCAGAAGCCGCTGCGTTGCGGCTTATCACGCAAACGGCGATCGGTTCGGTCGTAGCAAACTACTCCTCTGCAAACTACAGATCTGAGCAAATACTTAATCCTCGATCTTTATTCTACGTCGTACCTTGCGCGGCCTTGATGACTCCAGTGTGAGCACGGATGACGCTCGGCCGTGACGCCTAGGCGATAACACGCCTCTCAATCTGCTGCATGCAAGCACGTGCCTGCGGTAGTGCGTATAGGCCGCCTTGCACCACCGGAGCACTGAGATGCAATGACTGTCCTTAACTGTGGAACCCGAACTTACTGCTGGAATAGACTGGAAGCAGAAATGGGAGAAGCGGGACCCGTCGCGCGCGGTTAAGACAAGTAACGAGTGCCATTAAAGAAAGAGAACGCGTGCGCCGGTTAAGACGAGGAGAGGTGGATAAAATGTTATCCATCCATACGAAGTTCGCGTGAGGCAGTGATACGCTCAGTGTGACGTCACCACATTAGGACCAATCACGGCCCAGTCCATGATATGCATATAGAGGCACATCCATAACACATTCATTCGAGCAAACAGAATAGCGCGCACGCGCGTTGGCGCCGGACGTTTCTTCTTGAGCCGGTGGTGGATTCGAATACCATTCTGTTTAATTATGTTATTTTTTTCAATTTTCTATCTATCCATTTAACTACGGGAGGGTTAGGTTAGGTTAAGTTTAGGTTTAGGGTTAGGTTAGGGTTAAGGTTAAGGTGCTGGCTAGAGCTTGTATGCATTCAACTTTACTCGGAGATAGCCGAGTTCGTGCGTGACGTACACTACGTTCACTGCGAACCTTCGATGGCATGGAAAACATTATCCGACCACGGAGCACCAGTGCCGAGTTAAAGACAGAGAAACGGATGCACGGTTAAGACAGAGAACGACACGCAGTCAAGACAGAAACGGGAAGGACTAAGACAAAGAGAACACGCGACGATTACAAACAAGAAAACGTCGAACGCTGCGAAAAAAATATAAAAACAGGAAAAGAACTGCAGACGGCTAAAACAAAAAGACGCCAGAGCTTTTGCCTCACGTCACCGCTCCGCGACACCAATTTCAGTCAAAAGGACTATCCCTCTCGTCTCTTATCTATCTCTCGCTTTTTACTTTCTCTTTTCATCTCTCACTTTCTCTCTCCTCTCTCTCTCATTCCAACACTCTTCTTCTCTTCTTTCCCTCTTTTCACATCTCCCGAACCTTTCTCTTCGTTCTCGCGCTGTCTCCCGCTCCCTCGGCTAACGCTCTCACTGAATGCGAACCGAATAGCCATAGCAACACGCAGGAAGATTGCTTTGCTGTCAGAGTTTCATGGAGTGCACATATACCATCTAAGAGATCACGATACGCGCCCGAATGCACTTCTCGCCCACCGTACCCGTCCCTCGCTACACTAACGCCTGAGGCTATAGCAGATTCATGGCGCACGCACGGCATGTACCGACGCACCACCCGTACGCACGACGCACGCACGCACACACAACACACGACATCCACCCTACGACACACCACGCATGATGCCCAAGGTGGGTGATATGACAAATTTGTCATCATATCACACTACCTAATATTTATACAGAATATTGGAATTAGGGAAAAAAGGAAGCTCTCTACAGGTACTTTTGTATCATATCATATTATATCAAAATTTGCATCAATGAGGTGTGACACGGCTGATGGAATATGCAGTGAATTTACAGAACGAGAGACGACGCCAGCTCCACCTGTACGCTGATTCACGCCAACACACGATACCGAACGCACGTACCACGTACGCACGCAACACACACACACACACGCAAGACGTACACCACACACGTACGGCGCAACGCACGGGCCAAGAACGCACACACACACACACACACACGCACGCAAGCACGATACACACACGCACACACACACACCCACACGCACACGGCGCCACGCACGCACGCACGCACACGCCACGCACATCGCACATGCAGACGCACACACACCACACCCACACATACCACACGCACGCACGCACCGCACGCCCGCTCCACACACCACACGAGCACGCCCTACACACACACCGCAGCACACGCACACGCCCCGCGCCAGCACACACACCACACACACCACACACACACACACACACACACACGCACGCACAACGCACACACAACATGCCACACCACACCACACACACCACACACACACACACATATACACACACACCACACACACACACACACCACACACACCACACACACACACACCACTTAATGCTAGGCAAGTGAATATGACAATTTTCATCATCCACTCTAATAATATGTTATAGCAGCGAGTACATTGAATAGGAAAAGAGGCCTTCTATTCCAGGACTGCTGGTGTATCCATATATCATAATAATTTATATTCAAATTTGCCTCCCAAATGCGTTCGGGTGACAAGCTGCTGATCGCGATATGCAGGAATTTACAGAAACTAGAGACGACAGCCTGTTACCGCTTGTGAAGCCAAACACACGTACGAACGCACATCGTATACACACGTCACGCACGCACACACACAACGCGCCGCGCACGCCACACTGCCAACCGCGCGATAAGAACGCACCACACACACACAACACCACACACAACACACACACACAACACGCACGCAAGCACGTACACACACGCACACACACTAACACAACCACCGCACACGCACGCACGCACCCACACGCAACGGCACGCACACGCACGCACACGCGCGCACACGCACCCACACGCACATGCACACGCACACACGTTACACACAACACACACCCCGCACGCACGCACGCAACGCACGCACGCACGACACTGCGCTCACACGGCCCACCGGACGTCCAACGCCCCTACACACACCACACGCACACGCCACACACCACACACCACCCACGACGCACGCACGCACGCACACACACATGCACACACACACACACACACACACACACACACACACACCCACAAACACACACACAACAACACACACACACTAACATATATATATACACATATTACGCCTATTCTGTCAGTCAGCGGAGAGGCAGTACCCTCCTCGGTCTTATATCAACCACTGAATGTCGAGTGGCTTCAGCCGTCATCGCGACCGCAATGACGCAGATTAGAAACAACGAGGCAACGGACGACGACGATGGCTTTGATCGGTTTTACGAGGGGGTTTGGGAGATCGGAGACAATGGCCGCCGTAACAGTCCATATCGTCGACGTTTTACTCGACGTCGAGGGACAACGCGAGATTACAAACAGTCGCCGTTGCATTCACGGATTTACCCACATAGCCGCCAGACACGCGCCCGCCGCGCGACCAGTGGATGAAAACGAGACGATTGCAATTTTTTTCTTTTCGCGCGCGCGGAGGGAGATAGCGGCCGGCGCGTCCGGGGATATATCTCCGCTCCGCCCCGCGTCGGTAACTGCGAGGAGCGCATGCGAAGAGGCTGCATGGCTTCCTCGCTCCGCTGACTGCGGGCAGATGAATAACGCGGGACTGGGACCAAGTTTGTAAGAGTGTAAATGTAAGTTGTGTAAGTGTGAGTAAGAGTAAGTATACGAGTCAGTAGTATAAGTGCCTACAAGACGCCGGCACGCTTTGCGTGTTGTACGTAAATCTCGTCGCTCGTCACTTCGCTTACGCCGCCTAGCAGAGATCGGTAGTTCCACCGTACACCAGCGCACGAGCCTACACAACACAGTACACAACGCACGAGACGCCTATACATACGCCTACACAACGCCACGCCCACGCGCACGCGCGCACTCACCTACAACGCCACGGACGCAGGCTAGCAGGCACCACACGCGCACACAACATACATACATCTACAGACAGACATGCACACACCGCTCACGCACCAACGCTGTTCACACACCGCGCTGCGCTCCAAGGCACATGCAACAGACCTTACCCCACTACGCAAGCACTTTACACTCGTAGTGCACGCCACACAACACGCATCGCACGCACCTAACCGCCAGCGCTTGGCCAATCGAGTCGCGACAGCCTGACTTACTTCACCTCATCTCCTTCATTCCTCTCTCGAACGTAAGAAGCAGACGACGCAAAATACGCCCGCGGTTTATTTTAAAGTCCGTGGATTGTACGTCATTGCGGTAAATTACGCTAACCGGGGTCAAGAGATTACGTGAGAGAACAGATAATGGGGAGAGAGAGAGACCAATCCGAACGAGACAGCGAGAGAGAGGAGAGCACGGACCTGAGAAAGCTAAGATTAGGAGAGAGAGAGAGAGAGAGAGAGAAGAGATAGAGGAGAGAGGAGAGAGAAAAGAGCAAAAGAGGGAGCATGAGAGCAGAGAGAGAGAGAGAGAGCGAAGACAGGAGAGACGCAAGCAGTAGGAGGACGCTGAGCAGAGAGGAGAGACGAGAGGATCGTGATAAGATGAGTGAGAGAGACGGCCACCATGACCAGACCCACCGAAAGTAGAGAAGGAGCACATGAGGAGGGAGAGAGAGAGAGAGAAGGAGAGAGCTTGTGAGGCACGCATCCATCGAGGAGAGAGAGAGGGAGAGAGAGAGAGAGAGAGAGAGAAGAGAGGACAGAGAGAGGAGACGAGGAGAGAGAGATGAGAAGAGAGAGGCAAGAGAGGGAGAGAAGGAAAAGCGAGGGAGAGGATAAGATAGCGAGGGAGTAAACGTGAAGGAGATAGATATAGAGGTGGGAGAGCGAGCGGGAAAAGAGAAGAGAGACGGAGTGTAGGCGAGGGAGAGAAGATAGAGGGAAAGAACGAAAGATAAGAAAGAAAAAGGAGTGAGAAGCGAAACAGAGAGAGAGATAGAGAGAGAGAGAGAGAGAGAGAGAGAGAAAGATGTGAAGAGACGAGGAAATAGAGGCCACGCGAGCGTGGAGAGAGAGGGGGCGAGAGGGAGGGCGGGTGCGAAAGACAGAATAAGGTAGAGAACGAAAACCGAGAAAGAAAAGGAATGCGAGCGAGAGATAGAGGAGTCCAGAGAAAGAGAGAGAGAGAGAGAGGAGAGAGAGAGAGGAGAGATGAGGAAGGAGAGGGAGAGAGGAGAGAACGAGAGGACGAGACGAGAGATGGAATGAGAAAGGAGAACGAGAGCGAGAGAGAGAGAGAGAGAGAGGAGAGAGAGAGAGCAGAAAAAGCGCAGCGCTGCGCCCCGCTGGATGAACACAACATATTGCCGAAACGACGAGGCGGCCAAGATTAGACGAGTCGGCGTGGACTGCGATGTCATTCTCAACACACGATTTGCCCCTCAGTCGCGTTCCTTTCGTGGTTCATAAACCGACGTAGTTCGATTGCAACAATCCCCGCTTTTTTTATCGAATTACCCTGCTTTTTCCAAACCTGTCGCTCAGTTCGCGTGTGCATGTCTCTCTCTCTACTCTCTCTCTCCCATCTCTCTCTCTTCTCTATATAATATATATCCCTTTTCCTCTCTCTTTCGTACGCACGCACGCGCGCACGTACGCTCTCTATCCTTGTTCCCTCTTTCACGCTCGCTCCTGCGCTCTTTCTCTTATTATCTCATTCTTCCACATCCTTAATATCTCTCTCATTCTGTATCTCTATCTTCTCGGTATGACTTTCTTTCTATTTCCTTTCTCCAACACCCTTGTATTCGCGCGCTCGTTTCTCCCTCCCAAAGCCTCTCTAATTCTCCCTTTTTTTTTCTCGGGCTCTCTCTCCCTTTATCTCTTTTTTCTGGTAGTCCATTTCGCTCCCGGCCTCTTTCTCTGCCGATAGGGTTCCAATGAAAGCAGGGCGGAGCTGTGCGGAGGGGTATTGCGAATAGATGTTTACCCCAGTTGGGGGAAGTATATATGCAGACGGCGTACGTGTATATGTAGCGATGGGGAGAGGGGTTGGCGAGCGAGGATGGTAGATGATGATAAGTCGTGAGCGAACGGCAAACACAACGCTTATCACTCACAGACTACAGCAGCTAATGACATGACACGCGCACGCACGCACGCACCGCACACGCCGCAACGCACGCACGCACGCACGCACGCCCGACACACACACATACACACCACACACAGCACAGCACACAAGCACGCACACCCACGTACACGGACACGCACACGCACACCATACACGCACACGCGACACTCACCACACACACACACACACACACACACACACACACACACACACACACACACACACACACACATCACGTCACTTTGATGCGCCCTAGGGATATTATCTACTTCTGATATATATATATATATATATGCTAGGCAGCAATTCGGCACGGGTCACGAGCGAGCTAGCAGCCAGCATAATCCTCACGTGCGTGTGCGGGGAGAACCCGCAAACCAATTAGTAATTATCGATGTATACACGAACGCGGGATACGAGAGGGCGGAATCGCTCCCAGCGGAGAGGGTGCGAGTAAGAGACAAGCAACGTGAACGCCCTCTCACCAAACGAGGCGAGCTTATGGCAATATTCCAGTGTGCCTCCTACTTCGCCGATGCAGCGAAATTGGGGAAGGTTCTGCGGCATCTTATGCATGGTTTCGCATCCCCATAAACAGAGCCGCTTCATCATGTCTAGCTTAAGAAGAGTCGTATACTGCTCGCCATAGGCTAGCTATATGATTAGCACATTCGGGAAGCCCTCTCACTCGCAGCATGTCATACCCTGTCTGTGTGTGGCCTGTATGCTACTAACATGTTTTCTGGATAGTCGAGAGTGCAAGGCTTGGAATTTCAATAGCATATTACGACATTCCTTTAACGAAGGGAGGCACATGCGAGATGCAGATATACAGAGAGCCGAGATTTCACCCAGAGCGAGTAGTGTTATGTGAGGAAATAGAGGAATGACGGAAAAGGAGAGTGAGTGAGTGCGTGAAAGTGAGATAGAGAGAGAGAGAACTAGAGAGAGAAAGAGAGCAAGCCAGCGAAAGCGCACACAGAGAAAGACGCACGCACGCACGCACGCACGCACGCACGCACGCACGCACGCGCACACACACACACCCTAACGCACGCACGCACACAGAGGGAGACAAACACACACAGCGTGAAACAGCAAGACAGCCGGGATGTGACACTCACCTTACCACACTCTTTGCACTTGCCATCCTGCCTCCGCCTGTGCACCCAGTGATGTCTCATTTGTGCCTGCTGCTGCTGCTGCTGCTGATGCTGATGCTGCAATAAAAAGCCAAGTATGAGTGCTCATCGCATCAAGCCATTACGAAACATTGATAAAGCAACTCATCTCTTTATGTATTTCTGTTCTCACAAATAGATGGAAAACGCGCGACTCATAGCTAGGTCACTAGTGCACCGCGTCTATCACTCATATTTCTGTGTGTGTGTGTGTGTGTGTGTGTGTGTGTGTGTGTGTGTGTGTGTGTGTGTGTGTGTGTGTGTGTGTGTGTGT